>NC_072823.1:9688695-9991739 GCF_027744805.1 Dunckerocampus dactyliophorus
TCAATGTTATTTTTTCTGGACTTTTAAACCTACCACAAACTTTTTGGATTCTTCATATCTTTGTAATAGGGTAGACTTATAAAATTTGCAGGAACTCAAATACTAATTGCATACAGTACATACAGTATCTGAGTTGAGACGTAACTTTGATGTCTCTAGCTCAGTGACGTTTCATGACTTCTGTGCTGCAACTGCCTTCTTTCTGGTGATTGAGAAGGCCAGGGTCCGGGATCATTTTCTCAGCTGAGTTTTGGTAGACTTGGAGGTGTGTTTGGAATCAATGTTATACTGAAAAGATGATCAGTGATCACCAGTGTTTAATTTGCCAACAGGATTGCCAGGTATTTCTATTGTCATGTTTGACAATGGGATTGGTATTCTTCTCTTCATATGCCTGGCCGTTTGCATGGCAGACATACTGCTGGTCCATATGTCCAAAAACTTAGAACTGTCTGCCAAAACTCTATAGTCTTATCCATATTAATAATAATGATAGTGGATTAGATTATATATAGATTTATAATCTTAGATTTGAAGTGTATTCTGCGTAGGTTTTGTGTTTCTACTGAAGCACTTGTATCAGCCTTCATCACGTCATCCTGCAGTTTTCTTCATTAATCTGAGTAAGATTAAAGATTTTAAAAAATTGTGGCCTTTGGAGAAGAACTTGTCATTCTCCAAATAGTTCTGGAGAAAAACATTTTTTTTTTCTTAAGTGGACCACTTCCACTTATAATCTTTCAACATTATCATCTTTAACTCATTGCTTGCTTTCACACAATGGGTCCATACCACAGTGAACAGTCTGTTAGTCTCCCAATTAACAAGCTAGGCATATTCACAATGCCAGGAAGCTGACAGTCAGGGAGTGAGAGCAACATAAAGAAAAAGGAAAGAAGGATAGATAATAATAATTGTAATTTCCCCAGTCACTGACATCATGAAGAATGCATTGTGCCTCCTTACAGATTGGCATCGTGCATGCCTTGATGCTGCAGCAGCCACTGGGAAAATGTTAAGAGTTAACCTTTGGCAGCCCAAATGTGGTTATGCTTTTGAAGCTAGCACATTACTCTCAGCTCTTTTAATTCCACCCTTTCTGGGGACTTAATCTCCTATTCAAGGTAATGGGGTTGGAGAAATGAATTCTTGCAGAGTCCAAGCTTTGTCCCTCCTCTGACCTCAATGTCTGTAAATGGAATAGTCAGCAGTACACCAAAGCAGCAGGTCATTCTGGTACATCGCCTCAGCACACTGCTCTGCAGGGAACATTCAGGTAGCATCTACTCTCCATCATCTCTAAATAGAGCTCAATGACCTTTGTTTTTTCCCTCTATTCCATTTTACAATTCAGTTTGGTATATTATGCAAGAAAATGGTGTTGTCATGCACATCACCATTATTTTTGTTGTGTTCTACATCAAGGATTCTCAAACTGTTTTTTTTTTTTTTTTCACTAAATTAAGTTGTGGCGTATTGTTAAAAAGTGCATAACTGAGAATAGGAAGCACGAGGCTCGTGAATTTAAAACGCTGACATTACTGTGACACACCAGGTAAATGGGCCCCTTGCTCGAGACACACTAAGTGTGCAACTCCTGTTGCTGATCTAAATAGCACAATGGACAAATATTTATGTCCATCCACTTCATCAAGGGATGTAAAACCCAAACCGGCAAAGGGTATATGTCGTGCTTTCAGGTGTTAGCAAATGAATCTATGAAGCCAAGGCTTAACACTGTCATAGCATTGTTATTATTATGTTGAAGTCGAACCAAATAAGTATGCTTTAAACTGTTTTTGATTCATTTGGACTGTTCCAGCATTGTTACTGTTCATTTTGTGTATGCTTTCAGATTTATTTTGTGTATTTAGGTTCAAATGTTTGAAATATAAATATTTCCTAACTATAGTACTGGCATCTAGATTTTTTTAATTATGTTTATTATAAGGGGGCCCGTATATTCCTGTAAGGGGGTCCATCCATCCATTTTCTTCTATAGGGAGTCTATAGGGAAGCCCAGACTTCCTAGTCTCCTGCCACCTCTTCCAGTTTTTTCCTTAGGCACTCCCAGGCCAGCTATGAAACATAATCCCTCCAGCTTGTCCTAGGTCTACCATGGGGCTTCATGATGCAGTGAAATTATAGTTACAAAAATAACTATATTTTAAAGTGATTACTTGCAAAAGTAATGTGGAGAGGCCGGACCGGAGCAGGAGGGGATAGAGAAGAAGAGAAAATAAGACAGAGGGAGGAGTGCGGGGACAAGAGGGGCAACAATACAGGGAGAGACAACAACAACAGCAGCAACAATTGCAACATAAGCAAATGTCGATGACAGCCATAATAGAAATAACAAAATAATATCAACAACCACAGTGATAATGCTGTATTGAGACAGTTGTATTTATTAGTGGTGACAGTAGTAATGAAAATATTAACCATAATAATGATACAACTGACAGTAACTAATCTTACTGCCGACATCACCATAATTAAAAACCATGAATAATACAAAATACCATGAATAAATCAGTGAGTTATATTTCTCCCCGGGAGATCAGCAAGGGGCCGCAGAGAGGCAACCCCGACCAAAAACAGTGTGCCGGCAGGCCAGAGGACAGACCGACAAGAGACCACACCCCACAAGGGCAGATGGGCACCGGGGGCCACACACTCGCAGCCCCAGAGTCTCCCCCGCCAGCAGGTCAGAAGCCCACCCACGACCGGGAGAGCCAGTCCACCTCCAGGGAGTGGGGCCTGGCCGGCCCCTGGCCACCCCACACCCGGTCCCCGAAACGGGACCGCCCCGCCCAATAAGGCCCGGGCGGCAGAGGTGGAACACCCAGCCCCCACCTGTATGGAGCCAACATCTGTGTACCCCACATTAAAAAAAAAAAGTACAAATTTAAAAATTAAATATTATTTTGACAAGTTGTGGGATCTCATTGTTTTGTACATACTAAAATATATATATTGCAAGTATTTTCAAGGAGGCGTGGTCAAAGTACTGTATGTATTAATGAAAGTATGTATTAATTATACTAAAATTAGACTTTAATGACGTCAATATATAATCTCTTTGCACTTTGAAACTCAGTAATTCTTTGCACTTCTTCATCAACCTCAGCCCCAAGATCAATAGTCTGCGAAGGACAATCCAAGCAACCACTTATAATAACATACCAATTAAAACATAATCCATTTAGACATCACCTTTAATAAGCATATTTAATTTTCAATGTGATCCTCCTGCATTCTGACTCCCCATAATGAGAATTTCTCTTTCAAGGGCAATGTGGCCTAGGTGCACACAGCACAAAGCCAAATCCTCCAATAAGGAATTCACCTTTTCTACTCATTATTAGCAACAGCATGGTGTTGACCTATGACATAACAAGCCTCATTTAGATGCTAAGCGTTTTCTCACATTCTAGGGGGGGAATCTGTTGACCATTGTTAGGGCAAGGAGAGTGCTGATCTAACATTGGTTGCTAAGATTGTATGTGCTACTAAAAGCACATAGAATTAACATTTTAATCCAATTAATCACAGTTTTCAAATTAATTAATCATGATTAATCACCATTTGACACTGTGTGAAATATGTCAATTTTTGCTGTATTTCATGAACAGAAAGATAAGGACAGGACACAATTATACATATTTGTATGTGTTAACAGCTCCAAATTAAGTAAATATTTAAATCGAGCTAAAAGATACCACACATGTCTGAAAATCTATTTGCCTAACGCTAGTTTCTTTAATAGTAGCACAACATTTGAATCATACTTTAACCGCATTATTATGAGCCATGAAGGAAGTTTTGAGTGTAGATGTATTTTCTGGGACATCCACTTACTGTTTTAATTTGTCTTTCTGTTTATTTAGACTACACACATACACGCATAATAAAGACAGTTGTGATTTTTGGAGTGTCGGTGAATGCATGTCGCTGTCATGACAATGAGGAAGTGTTGTTCCCAGGATGAGCTGATTAGAGACGTGTTTGTAAGTAGGAGATACAAGTACATGTATGGTAGGGGTGTCGAGAGCTGTCATAACAAATCTCTTGATATATCTTGATATATATCTCGTGATCAAAACATGATGATATTTTTCATTTAGAGAAAAGCTATCTCGTGGGAACAGGGCAGCCAGACGTCTGTCAGACTCTGAGCTATGGCATCCATCCATCCAGCCGCTTATCCTCACTAGGGTCGCCGGGAATGCTGGAGCCTTTCCCAGCTCACTTCGGGCGAGAGGCGGGGTACACTCTGGACTGTCGCCAGTCAATCACAGGGCACATATAGACAAACAACCATTCACACTCACATTCATACCTATGGACAATTTAGAGTCTCCCAATTAACCTAACATGCCTGTTTTTCTAATGTGGGAGGAAACCGGAGTACTCGGAGAAAACCCATGCAAGGGGAAAACATGCAAACTCCACATAGAGATGCCCAACAGAGATTCAAACCCACACTCCTGACTGTGTGGCCAACATGCTAACCACTAGGCCACGGTGTGGCCCGAGCTATGGCATCGTTACTGTGATTAGCATACGCTAATATGAAAGTGGCAGTGCGCCAGGTATTATTGGAAGTGCACATTAAGTGTTTTACACACGCTATAATCTTAGCTATACTACCTACTACTCGTGTTTCCTGCATCAACGCTCGCAACGTGTGACTGTTTTTTTGTCGGAATTCAACAGCTGCCCTTGTATTAATTGTCCAAGCCGAAGTTGTAGTAATTCTACATTTGATCAAAGTTACTTAAGATTTGTCAAATCAAAACACAATCGCTGTATATGACTTCTGTCAAAACATGTGATAGTCTAGTGCAGCAGTTGCCAGCGTTTTTTTCTTGTGAGAGCAGTTGTGGGTTTTGAAATGTCAAGGCTATTTTATTTCACGGGTACATTACCCACAATATTGGCCACTGCTTTCATATTTTTAAGTTTTAGTGTTTTAGTGTTAGGGAATTTAGATTTTTCATTATGAGGTCCTCAATTTACCAGTCGATTTATGTTCCTACCCTCACCTTTGGGTGACAATATCGTAGTTACAAGTGGCCGAAATGAGTTTCCTCTGTAGAGTGGCAGGGTGAGATGTTCTGTCATCTGGCAGGAGCTCAGAGTAGAACTGTACTGTAGAGCTGCTCCTTCCCACTGAGAGAAGCCAAATGAAGTGGCAAAAGCATCTGGTCAGGATGCCTCCCAAATGCCTCCCTGGGTAGACCTCGGGGAAGACCTAGGACACATTGGAGATGTCTCTCAACTGGTCTGGCAGACCATCGGGAACGCCCGGGAGGAGCTCGATGAAGTAGCCGCCAAGAGAGAAGTCTTGGTTTCGCTGCTTAGGCTGCTGCCCCCGCAACCTGACCTTGGATAAGTGGAAGTGGATGGATGGATGGATAGATGGATGGATGAATGGATGGATGAATGAATGGATGGATGGATGGATGGATGGATGGGTGGATGGATGGATGGATGGATGGATGGATTATGGCTATATTGGTGCTCTTCTACAGTACAGTAAGGTATGGGTCTGTTGTAGGTGATTTTACTGGGAAGACCTCCTTCCTGGGGACAACATACACTGTAGGTTTTGCAATCATGTAAGTTTCATGTACATTATCACAGTTTAAAACAATGAACAGAATCATTTATATAATTACAGCATTTCAGTGTGTTAAATTAAAATGTTTTTTTCACTACATCACACCAGTTACTTTAACAGTTATTATAGCCACCTTTGGAAGGTTTCTATTTATCACTAGCTGTTAAATACACACAAATTGGTTTATTCCCAAATCTGAATTCCATATTCAAAGTGGCATCAAAGCCATTTGCTGAGAGCTGACACCTGATCCTGCTCTCGTTGCCAAAAAGCACAAAGCAGATGAATCAATCTGACAAATTTACACTACTAACCTCTTGGTCAGCACTAAAATATACAGCATTCTGGAAGTCCAAGTAAGGACAGGCCCCACTGCTGTAAATTTTCCCTCTGAACCCTACGCTCCCATCACTTCCGCACACATCCACTGTTACACAGTGCTGTAGTCATTCTAGCTGATTCATCCTCTCTGGAGCAAGTGGCAGACAGAACACATTATTCTACTGTGATAGCACGGCATATCCAAACGGTGCAAAATTAACATTACTGAGGTCAAAGAGATTTGGATGTTGTTCATTATTTTGTCACTTGAGGGGTTTTGGCTCAACTTTTCCAGTATGTTCTCCCTTCGTGAACTAATACCCCAAAAACAAAATCTGATCCCCACCTAAGGATGTGTATTTAACTGAGCTATGATTTCTATGAGCTATGAGCTATGATTAAATTTCTTGTTAAGGTTACAATATTGTTTTACCATTCCTTGGGTGGCCTACAGTATTTGTGAGCTCTTCAATGCCATCAACAAAATTGTACTTTTAGTCGTAAAACAGCTGCATAATTATGAGTTATAGAGGATTTTTTTTCACTTCAATTTATCCAAGAGAGATGAAATTTGGGTCAACGACTAAGGCCATAAACACAAATGTACATTGAAATGAAATAAAAATGAATGATATTAGACATTACTTGTCTACAACATGTTGCAAAACGTAGTGAGGTCACAAAAAAAATGTTGTAAAAGTTGTAAAAACAAGAAGAACAACAACACCATAACCACTATGTTTGCAATCTATCATGATAGAATTAAAAAAAATGTTACTGGGAGATGAAGGGTGTCCTCTGCTTTTCTTGTGTTATTCCAACCAGCAAGATGATTTACTAAAATAAGTCAATTGTCGTCATTACCCTGTCCTTGTTTAAGGTTGTACGGGTGGGGAAACAAAAGAAAAATCGTAAAAATTATCTGTCCTCATAACTAAACAGCTCTTCATGTTAATGTGAATTTATAAAAGTTTTATATTATTTTTTTTATATGTGTACATTACGGATGTTAGAGTATTGATAGGATTGATAGGATTGATAGAATTTAAGCAGAAAAATCACTGATGCAGGTCCCTGTATTGGTCTGTTTATTGTTGACTTTTAATAATTAGCAGCATATTTTGGTAAATGTTTGACGTTCTTCGGTGAATGACAGTGTGCCACCAAAGAAGCCCTGTAAAAATGTTTTTTATTCGGAATCCGAAATTGCATTTATATTAATGTTGATTAAAACATGACAAGATTTCTCGTTTGGAGAAAAGCTGTATCACGAGAACTAGTCTTCATCTATTATATACTGCATTGTTTAATGATTACCTCTGTAGTATTACGGTATAAATTATGTTTGATTGATTTCTTGTTTAAATGTAATAAAAGGGACTAATGAGGGAAAAGTCTCTTTCTTTCAATCTTCAATCTTTGCTCAATAGAATGCCAGCTGCCATTTTCCCTTAGGTGTTGAAAAGACAGCAATTTTAAAGCCCACCAGAGTCTGTTCTCCACCGGAAGGTTGTGTGACCTGGAATCAACTGGATTTTTTGCTGCAATTTTGGGCCACCTCTGGGAGTTTGCTTGGCTACAGGCAAGGCTTTGATTTCACAGCTATAAGTTTGGTCACTGGGTCCTCTACACGAAGCAGCAAGTACAATTCCCCTTCTCTGTCGATCCCAACTATAACAAGATAAAGTTCCTAAAGCTCTGTGATGTGCACAGCATGGGATTACATGCTACCCCTGCAGCCATCAGCTGAAACATGAATTATGTGATATGGGAAGGTTAATGTTATTGATATTCCCTGTTTCCTTTGAGAAAGAATGTATTGAGTGAAATATTTTGGAAAATAAATTTAAAATAGAGAGACACGTTTGTCTTAGGAAATGTTCTTACACAGAGGCAAGCTAATGTATGTCTACTAACTTGTTTGTTCTTATTAGGTAAATTATTGTTACTATCTTCAGCACTGAAAGGAAACTTCTGAAAATGCCTTCTGCGTTATGTTAGTTCTTATCCAGTATTTTCACTGCCCATTCGGCAATGCCATTGCAAAAATTCTGAAAACATACTCGACAAACATAAACTCAACACTGTTTTTGAAACTGAAAGATCTCAAATCTTTTCTATAGTATGTATACTAAAGGCCTATTTCTAGGGGTGTCCCGAACACCCAATTCACCAGAAGAGATGGTGCATGAGATTGGGTCCACGAGAATGAGCCGAGACAAGATTTTAAAATTAATTATAATAAAATTGAAAGGAAAACATATGACTGGACAAACAAACTCTGCCTTCTTGGATCTGTTGGTCAAGGGCTGGCTTGCATTGTGGAAGGATTTTTCCAGCTTTCAGATGTGCATCGCACGCTGTTATGGAGCTCACTCCTTCACATTATCTTTGTTGATGGCTTGTACTTAATTACTGAATAAATCCATGATGCAAGAAACACTTAAATGTGCTCCGTTATAAGTAGGTTATTAACTTATTTTAAGTTAATAAGTTAAGACTAATTATTTAATTATTTTTTAATGATCTGTGTGAAGTTGGTGATTCATGCAGACATCCAGTGACAGCAAACAGGGAAATAATCTGTCAGCCTTGTTCACCGTAGTTTTTTCAAAAGCACTGCATCCAGTCCTTTGAGGAACGTTTTCCAACTGACTTTATATCACTAGCCAAATTAGAAGCAAGCAGGTGAAAAAAAACAAGAAAAACTGTCAGTGACCAATGCAACACGAGCCGTTTACAGCTCTGTCTTGTCAAATGCACCGCATACTCCTCTCTAAGGCTGTAGGGAGTCTGTCTAGGGAGGGGCGGTGTCTGATTAGCCAATCACAGAGTGTGAAAAGTGAATACATAAATAGTTACCCAATTAGGATTTTCCTTCTTCACGATTACGGATAATGACGAGCTGTACTCGTCTCATGCTCGTACTCGAGCAAAAATGCATTATCTGTAACGGATACTCGTCCATGACAAGATGTTTTCCACATTGCACAGTGGAGGGGGTGCCATCATAATCTTTGATGGCACAATGGAGCTTCAGGTTGTGCAGGGGCATCAAACTGCAGATGGCTATGTGAAGATGTTGCAGGGAGCATCCCTTACGACGGAAGGCCCTCGTCTGTGTGGTAATGACTCGGTTCTTCAACAGGACAACGCTGCAGTTTACCATGCCCACCATAATGTCACCCTTTTGAACCATCCTGCGTGCTCCCCTAATGCAAATCCAAATGAGAACATTTGGGGATGGATGGTATAGGAAGTTTACATAAATTGACATCATTTCCCAACAGTAGACGACCCCATTGAAGCCATCTGGAGCAACATTCCCACTGGCCTTCTGGAAACACTGGCATCAAGCATGCTCAAACTAATTTTTGAGGTGATAAACAACAACGGTGCAGCTAGAATGGTACAAATACTGCTACTAGGGTAGCAGTGGCTCAGGAGGTAGAGCAGATTGTCAAGGAACTAGATGGTTGGCGGTTCGATCCTCTCTCTCTGTTGTGACCCTGGGAAAGACACTTCGCCCACCTTGCCTCCATTGCGGCCCACACCGGTGTATGAATGTGAATGAAAGTTTGGTGGTGGTCGGAGAGGCCATAGGCACGAACGGGGAGCCATGTTTCTGTCAGTCTACTCCAGGGCAGCTGGCAGCTACAAATGTAGTTTACCAAAACCAGTGTGTGAGTGAGGAATGAATGAATAATGGGTTCACTCCACTGTGAAATGCTGTGGGTACCTTGTAAAGAGGTACTATATAAAATCAATCCATTATTATTATTATTACTCATTGCTGATGCCTTTTCTTAAAAAAAAAGTTCCTTCTATTATAGGGGGATTGTTTTTTTTAAGCTATGGCCTTAAATTTTTGATCAGCTGGTGAACAGCCCATTTCAGTTTAATGGTTGTATGCGATAAATTGCAGACATATTTCTCACTCTCATTTCTTCGTTTTGCGTTGTGACACTTAAGCTCCAGCATTGCAAAATGTAATTTCTTGCAAGAGTGGCGACGTTTTCATTGGTCAAAATGTGTGTGTGTTGGTCACTCTCTGGGATAATGCTGATGTGATAATGCAATAACTTTTCTTAATATTTTTGCGATTGATTTAGTGATTTTGCTGATTCCCTGGAGCACCTACTTCACACAGCCACTCCGGTCAGGGAGCCAGATGCAATGGAGCGTTTTCATCCAGCTGGCTGATTTGACATTGATATGTCTGATGTATTGTTGGGTATGTTTTATCACCAACACATAAACATATACGCGCATTTCAACAGCAGCTGCAGCTGCTCGAATGTGCCACTGGTCCTAAGAAGGACCCTTAGCTGTCCTACAAGGTGACCTGGCATAAAAACATGAAGTCTGCCCCGAACCATGCCTGCACTAAATATAAACGTATAATTAAGGAATTTACAACTGTGATCGACCTGGCAAGTCCCAAAGATCGACTGGTTGATCGTGATCAATGGGTTGGTGAATCTGCTAGAATGTGCTGTAAATAGCTTGAAGAAGACAGTTTATTGTTAGTTTAATTAATGTACAAAGTCTTAAAGCAATAGAGCTTGTCCGAGGTTTGGTTGCTAATCGTAAAATCACAAATTTCTGCTTCACGAAAGACAAATATCAACAAGTCTAGTGTCACACCTTCTCTGTTTGCTCATTACTCAGATAGATGGAAGATAGCTTGCATAAGGGGAGGTGGAGGGAAGAACAGATTAGTCTCCCTTCACAAACAACCACATATCCTTGACTTTTAATTAAAAATGCCATTGCAATTAGACACGGTAGTTTAAAGAACTGGCAATATAAAAAGAGTTCAGGCATTGCTGTAAAGGCAATGTGGCACTGTTTCAGGAAAATAAAGCTTCTCCCTTTTCTTACTGTGATTTTGTTCCCTAAACATATACTTCAATCGGCTTAAAGATTTTCACTAAAGCACTGCAGTTGGAGCAAAAGAGGCGCCAGAGTCAAGAAAATAGAACTCCAAGTCATCACAGTGAATTCAAAAGACAGGGAAGATTGAGGTCAGGGAAAGGGGGAGGGATACAATAAATTGAAACACTTAATCAACATTTAATGCAAATCACAACACATATTCATCTAAATAATTTGGTTGGATCATGCCACATTACTGAAGACATTCATCTACGCAACACTGACATTTTGGGAAAGGACAACAGCCCGTAGCAGCCAGGATATGGGCATCTGCTAAACATGAGTAACAGCAGTGCTCTAAGTGATGAATCCACTGTACTGTACTTTTTTTGCTTCTGAGTCAACCACACGCGCAAGTCCTGATCCCTAAAATAGCAGCATGCATTTTGAACACAGAAACTAGGTCTACTAGTACGACCTATTTAATAGGGTTGTTTTCTGCTTGCGTTTCCGGATGCGCCAATTACAATTACGTCTCCCATGATTGCCTTTGTTATTCTTGCCTAGGATCTTACAGATTTGCATTGTCAAAGGTTCAAGCATGTTAACTGCAAGCCAAAAACCTTAAAAAGACAACCTATAGACAGTTATCCTATGTTGTTGTGTTTAAACTGTATGTGGACAAACAATACACGTTGTCTTACTGGTCCAAGTTTGTGTGTTACTGTGTCTTTCGAGGCAGAATAACAAATCAGTCATTGTGATTTACTATAGTATTCCCCTGGGTAATTGGTTTTCTGGAGTGGCAACCATGTGGAGATGAAAAACAATCTCTGTTTGCTCTTAACAGATGCTGTAATTACCTGAGACTCACACAAGTGCACACCAAAGTAGCAGATACACCCTTGGTGAGCGACCACTTTTCGAGAGGGAAGGGCATGAGCCACTTCAGCAGAGACTTTACTTTGGCAATTACTGTAATGCATAATGCTGTGCAAATGCACCACATAAGAAGTTAATCCAGTCATTTAGAAGTTCAACCTAAATTTAAATATGTGGCAAATGTATTTTCGGCCCTCCATTGACACATGTGCTCTAGGGGGTGCTGCAAGGATGACGGTGAAAGAAAAAAAAATCCTATTTATTTGTGCTCATTTGCCCATCAAGTCAGGATACGTGTCAGATGGGCACCCACTACTAGCGCCCCGATGCTGCTCAGACGTTGTAGTGGATCAAACCAACCCGGGCAGTGAGGGGGTGAGTTCACCGCTCAGGTAATTACAATGTAAAAAAGTAAATTACAACAGTAATGGCTCAAAAATCAAATATATTTCATTTTTAATATTGTGTGATATTGAATATTTCGCAGGCCAAGAGTCTCAAACATAAGTTATTCCACTATAAAAAATGTTAAATAAAAACGAGGGAATTGTGAGAAAATGCTTTGGTTTAGCCTTGACTGCTAGTTGACTCGACCGTGGGGGTTGACAGGTTAGCCTATGACCTAGTTAGTCATTTTCTTAAGCGTCAAAGACAAAATTACGACAAGCAACATTGCTGAATTTAACAAGCCATTTCACAAATATGGTGCCTCGTGTATAAGACTTCACACCAGGAGATGGCGGACATCTGTAACTTCAATCTGAGCAACATTTGTGGGCATTTGTGCAAAGTTTACAAGTTGATAGACTCTCAAGCCCCTTGTGCACTTGCCATGACAGTCCACACGCAGCATATTTGAGCCGATGCTTTGCTGAACCGAGATCGGGGTAGCAGGAAGGGACGTGGTGGGTTGTCCAAACATACAGTACATATACAGTATATCGATCTAACATCGTTTAAAAGGTAATCAATCGATTGAATTGATGCTAGGAAATGAAGAATCCGATTTAAGCACGGCAGGCTTTATATAGATGTGCTTTTTTTTAGCACTTTTAATGATAAAGACGTTAAACGTTACAGTCTGCCTGTCGGTGTCATTGTCTTCCGGGTATGTGGTGGTCATGGGAGTTGTAGTTGACCTGTGAAATACAGTTCATTCACTTCTTCTTCTTTTGATCAGTTCATTCACTTCATTCAGTATTCATATTTAACTCATCTGACCTCATTTGAAACTCTTTAAGTTACATTAATGGGGACAATATGCAAAGTAGGGACGATTTGTATGCCTCTGGATGGTAGTTTACGGTCCAGTAGCAGTGATGCTTGTCCAGGTCAAAACACGTATGTAGGAATGTCACAAATACAATCCCTGTATTTTAGCGCTGCAAAAATCAAACACTTTGGGTGCGTGCATATGATACCGGGTGTATTTTCATTCATATACAGAAAAGTTAAGTCCAACTTTAAGCCTTTCAAACTCATAGATCGGTGCTTCAGGACAAGATAACTCGTCTTAAAGGAGTATCCGGCTCATCCCTTTAATCTATCCACCTACTATGCTGCATCATTGTCACTGGGAATGGTCAGAGGCAGGGCACACCTTGAACTGATTGCCAGTCAATTACAAGGCAATGACTGGGAATTGTGCCTTGGCCAGCTATGTGGGAAGGCACCTCGTAACCTATATGAACCTCTACAATACAAATGACCCAGCATCATATCCAACAATTACATTTTAAATTAAAGCCTTTTACATTTGATTGTTACTATTATAGTAAGTAAAGAAAAAGCAAAGCAAACTATTTTTTTTATTTTTTACTTTTTGGCCTCACTAGGAGGCATGTTTGCAGATTTCTTCTGACTTCAATTGTTCATTAGCTTGAGAATCAACAAGCAACAAAAAGAACAAGAACAGCATTTTTCAATTTACGAAACATAAAAAAAAAACCCAGAAAATTCCTGCCACCACCAGATGCCAAAAAACTTGCTCATGCTTTTGTGACCTCCAGGTTTGATTATTGTAACTCTGTTCATAAGCTGCGCTAAGAAATCTTTAAAGACCCTTCAGTTCGTCCAAAATACTGATGCACGAGTCTTAAACAGAACCAGAAGAAGAGGTCATGTTTCACCCATATTTCACTGCCTCACTGCACTGGTTACCGATAAAATTTAGAACTGAGTTTAAAATGATCCTTCTTACATATAAAGCACTCATATAATAAATAATACATAAATAAAGCACTCATACATATAAAGAGCTCCTAGTACCAACCAAGTAGAACACTGTGCTCCCAGAATTTACACTTACTTGCCACTCTTAGAATTTTTAGAAGTAGAATGGCAGGTACAGCATTGAGTTATAAGGCTCCTCTGTTATGGAACCATCTCCACGACTCAATCCGGGGGTCAGACACACTCTGACTATTTAAAAGTAAACTCAAAACCCTTTTTTCTCAAGTTAGAGTTGACCCCCGATACGCCGATATGTATCAGAGACACCCCTCTATGTTCCTTGGACTAAGATAAAAACTTGTTTATTATCCCTCGACTGTATTTTTCTATCTCAACCCAACTGGTTGAGACAGACGGCCGCCCCAAGGAGTTTGGGTTCTGTTCAATGTGGGGTTTCAGTTGGTTCTCTGTTTTTTGTACTGTATGAGCGTGACCTTCATGTGTAAAGTGCCATGAGATAACTTTTGTGATTTGGTGCTATATAAATATATTTGAATTGAATTGAAAGTATTAAAGCAGGGTATCAGAAAGAACATAATGATTACACTCATTACATTCATTTTTATGACTTTACACAGATTTAACAGATGGACAAAGTGTGCGGCTGGCAGCACAATATACATTTTCAGCACAGGCGTTGACAGGGTTCGGACACTGAAGGTTGGACGTGACAGCTTCTGTCGAGATCTGACCAAACCGGACGATGCAGGTATTTTACACTGCTCCTCCAATAAATAGTGCACTCAGACAACATTTTTTGTTTTTCTAAGTTGAGGGTGCCTTGCAACAATTTGTTTCTGTCGGGATGATTAATGTTTCTGGATAATATTACATCTCATATGGATATGGGATGGTGCATCTCTACAGAAGCTAATCAATAAAGCAGTGATTCTCAACCACTCGCTGGCGTGAGATTTCGAGGCCAAGTCTGTTGCAGACATTCACATTTGCATACAAAGGAAAGAATTAAAAAGTAACACTTTTCTTATTGTATGATCTCCTTTGTTACTTTGTTTTTCATCCAGCTGTGATTTACTAAACTACCGTAATTTACACAGAAAGATTTTTTAAAACCTTTGATTAAATAAATGCTTTTTTCCAAACAGAACTGAACCGAACGGTGCGTGTAGTACAGCTAATTAAACAGTAGCCTACCAGAAAGGTCATTCATCAACGTCCTCCTCCTCCTGGGAACTAAAACCACTAAAGTTGTCCTCTTCTTCACAATTGAATGTCCTCATAATTCCTTCATCACACACTTTGTCAGTCTCTCTCTCTCTCTCTCTTTTGTTGTCACTCTCGGCGTCTTTTGTCTCAAGGCAAATTAGCCCATTGGCTTGAGCTGTCCTCTTCATCACGCAGTAGTCCAGCCTTTTGAAACCCGTTGTTGATAGCATAGCATCTGAGGGGTAGGGCATCTAAAGTCGCTCTTTGACAAGACAAAAACTCACAAACTTGTACTCTTTTGGAGTTGACATACTGGCCCCGTTTATTCAACACAACACCTAATCACAGAGTAGCAAAACAGTTGCCTTTTAATGACGTAATCCATGTGCCCCACTTTCCAGGCATGACTAATCAAGTTACGCTAAATCAAACAGTTAGAACAGCGACGGTTGGCAGTCCGAGCAGTCCAAACAGAAGCCTCCCCAACCCCAAGCTCAGGTTGAAGATGCGCTGTAGAGGGTCTCCAGCTCCCACGCGCAGGCTTTCAGAAGTAAAGGTGATACTCCATCCAGACCTGCTGCTTTGCTGGGGCGCAGCCTCCTTAGCTCCGCACGTACTTGAGCTGCTGTTATTGTGGGTTGTGTGAGGGGGGGAAAGTGAGGAGAGGTGTCCACTATTTGTGCAGGTGACTTGTGTGGGGGCAGCTGTGTGTGGGATCGGCTGGTCAAACCTGTTAAAAAATTGGTTTCACTAGTTTGCCTGTGATGGTCTTCATTCCCTGCCACACCTCCTATATGGCATTGTTCTGCATTCTCGCTATTTTCCTTCTGTACTGCTCCTTTGCTGCCCTTCTGAACACATAGTTCCTACAGTACACACTTAAGTGCTTGTGTGTCACTGTCTTTGAAGGTCTTCTTCTTCAGGTTCAGAAGGTCTTTGTTGTCACTCGTTATCCAGGGCTCGTTGTTAACAAAGCAGCATACAGTCCTTAATAGCACAAGAACATCCACACAGAAGTAGATGTAGTCCATGGTGCAGGCGACTATTTCTTCTATATATTCCATCGTCTATATGGAGGCGGTGGCCAAGTGGTTAGCATGTTGGCCACACAGTCAGGAGATTGGGAACATCTGGGTTTGAATCTCGGTTGGGCATCTCTTTGTGGAGTTTGCATGGTCTTCATGTGTCTTCATTTCCCAAATTCCAAAAACATGCATGTTAGGTTAATTGGCGACTCTAAATTGTCCATAGGTATGAATGTGAGTGTGAATGGTTGTTTGTCTATATGTGCCCTGAGATTGACTGGCGACCAGTCCAGGGTGTACCCCGCTTCTCGCCCGAAGTCAGCTGGGATAGGCTCCAGCATGCCCACCACCCTAGTGAGGATAGGTGGCATTGAAAATAGATGGATGGATAGTTGTTCTTAATTCTTAAAAATTAATCATTTAAATTGTTTTTGTTATTTTACATATTTTCCTTTTTTATTCTTTAAAACACTTATGTTATATGAATTTGTTCTCTGATTTTAGCTTGACTATATTGTAAATCACGCAATAAATAATTCAATTACTCTGATGTCTTGTATTGTTTATGTTATGTGCTATGCTATGATTTGATATACACTACTCTTTAGATATTACCAGACACATTAGTTGTATTTAGATTATTTACATTAGCTGACCAAAGTAAGTATCAGATCCGTATCACCAATACCAGCCTGAATTTTACTCCGTATTTGATCGCAAAGGAAATGATTGGTATTGCATATAAAGAAAGAAAAACAGCTAGCACAAGGCAGCTAACAATGCACGTATGGGGATAATGCGCCTATTAATAAGCCTTCTAAAAAAACCCTCCAAAAACCACCAACAATGCTTCATTTACATAACGTGACCTACATATTAACCCAGCTACAGCGACATTGTTATTGTAGGAGCTAACACCGAGGAACTACTTTTCTGGCATACTCACAGTGCCTCAGGCCACGAATGAGAAGTAACAAGCTACTGGAGTTGCTGCTGCTGCTTCACATCTGAGTTTGGAAAAGTTAATGCTAGGTTATCTATGCTAGGTAATGCTAAGTAAATCATGCATCACATGTGTATAGTAGAAGGTTGTGGAAATAAACCGAAAAGCTGCTCAACTTCGATATTTCACATGCTACCAACTAAATAACCGGAATGACTGAAGCAGTGGATACTGGCTCTCAACTTAGACCCAAAGACATCGCCAGGAAGTCTCATATAGATGCTTGTTTGCGCTCAGCATTTATTACCAGAGGACTATGCTGAATTGACCAGCTTAACAGGTGTAGTCATTTTGTACGTGTGTTACATGATAACACTATGAGAACGGCTTAATGTTTCACGATAGCTGGATCTGCCTAGCACCCAGCAACGTTATTGTCTGACTGGGGGGAGTAAAAGTAAAAAGTAATGGTTGGTTGTGGCTCTCACAACACCTGCCATGATTAGTAGTAGCAAATGCACTTTGTATGCTGCTGTTGATGACCGAAGCAGTGGTCATTGTTGTGGATTCTGTGAAATCACTGCGCCCAGGAAATCATTAATGCTGAATAAATACTAGGGATGAGCCAGATACTCATTTTAAACCAGTATCCGTTACGGATAATGCATTTTTGCTGAGTACGAGCATGAAACGAGTAGATTACATGTTTGCCATTGAACAATGTTTTAAAAAATGATAAAGGATAAATACAATAAAACAAAAAGGTTAAATTTGCCCACTGAGAACCAATTTTGTTTGTTTACTCTCCCTCTGAAAACTCTAATATCCCCCCACCCCCAATTTTTCTTCAACCTCTGACGCAGCGGCCTCAAAAGGTTTAAATAACTTGGTGGAGAAAATTTAGTGTGAAATGGGATATAATGCTGCACAGGGGCATTGGAGTCCCAAAAGCTGAGTTATAAAAGTAAGTCGACTTCACAGACACCTGCCTTCTTCCTAGTCACCACCTTTATCTCTGTGTTAGATCTGTCTTCATCTTCCTTTTTCTGACTCCTTTTAGGAATGAAACTATAGCCACGCTGAGAAAGTGATGTTCTTATATGCTGCTTTGTAACAAATGAGGTCCGGGCTCTCTACAGTTGCTCCATATTGATCTGTGCCAGAGACAAATCCTTTACCAGAGTCGCTCTTGCTCTCCTACATCTGTCTCATCAGGCCCTTTCACATTTAGCTCCATGCATATAAGAGCTTAGTCGAGGCAATTTCTGTGACATTTCAACTAAAATGCAAAGAAATGAGGTGAAACAGAGAGATATAAGAAGGATTAGAATATGATTTTCAGCACATTTCCTGCTAAATGCTGAGATTATAGCAATGATAAATTTGTTTCTTGGTTTGATGAAGTTGTTGTCCATCCATCCATCACAGGGCACATATAGACAAACAACCATTCACACTCACATTCACACCTATGAACTGTGGAGAGTCTGCAATTAACATGCCATGCATAGTTTTGGAATGTGGGAGGAAGACTGAGCACCTGGAGAAAATCCATGCACGCACAGGCAGAACATGGAAATATTTTAAAGCAGAAACTTACTGCAAAAAGGTCTATATAGATACAGTATGTATATGTATGTATCATGATATATATGGTCGGCATGAAATAACACAAGCTCAAAATTTTAGCGACCACTGTATTGCTCTTTTGCATCCTTTATTCACCGACTCAAACAAGATAACCGGGATGAAAATCTGGTCTCGTCTCAGCAGGATAAGCGATCACACTTTACAAAAATCAAATCATGTAGGTCAAAGGTAAAGCCTGCACATTTCTCCATGGTGCGGCAAATAGTATCAGCACTACAGATGGCCATAATATAGCCTAGTTCCAGATGAAAAGCAGTCATACACTGTGCTCCCACAATGAAAACTAGCTGTGTCTACGACTATTATAGGCAATGTATGATTTTATCTTCATAGAGAGTCACATTGTTACGGAAATAAGTCAACTGCTGGCCTTATTTAGCATCTAACACTTTAACATGCAACCAGTCATACAGCCAAAGCAAAGAGCCAAATGAGGCCATGTTGTGTTGCAGTGTTGACTCACTGACGGATTTTTAAGAAAGCTGGAACCAGTGAATTAAGAGGGTCTCAGAGCTCTGGAAGTGATCTTTGCATCTGTATAATATACCTTGAAAGACATCAAGGTTCCTAAAGGTTCTCGAGGCCAATTCTTTTCAAATGTAGGGTAATAAAAGTTTGCATAGTTAAAATGAGGGTGTTAAACAAATTTCCTGGCTGAAATGTCTGAATGTGTCCATGATTTTTTTTTTTACTTTTACTATATGAACTTTTTATGAATTACTTCACTATGAATTTCTCACAGGTCTATTTTCAACCAGTATATACTGTAAATAACAAACCACTGAACTTAAACACACATGTTTTGAAGTCTCTTTTACATAGGAGTTTACCAATTATTTTTATTTTTACACATATCCTGTTGTTAATATGTTGGAGAGTGCCTTATGATGTAGAATAGACAAAGTGTAACTTAACCATGTTACTGAGTTCCTGTTAACCTGCGTGCAGAATATGAAACAAGTACGGTGAATGGAGTAATACTTAATGCGTGGTCTTGTCAACTTCCTGGCTAGGGCTCGCGTTAACGTCAGGTTGTTTGTCTATGAAAAATTACACATCTTCCGTTAGCCGGATATTTGATTTGGCCACCGTACTAGCAGTATAAAGTATGTTTGTTTGCTGTTTCAATGTTGGCATAACATTGACATAATTTATTGTTTTACTTAACGTGACTGGTTGGAAGAATTCCGGCTTAGCACGTCAAGAATAAGGCAATCTGTACACCATGCATCCGGAGTTGTTTAATCATGTTAGTTGTGCACCCTCCTTCGCATGATATGATGCCGTTGCAAATGTTGCACTGCGCCGACCGTTCATTTTTTTTGCAGAATTTCAGCCAAACTTTTGAGAGCCGTCGCAAACTGTCCATGGTTGAAATGGATGAAAACAAATGCTTCCTGACGCTTCCCCTTCGTTGGTGTTCGCCGGTTTCCTCTTTGTTGGTGTTGTGCGGCCATTTTTTCTGGTTGGCAGGCTGGTTGATCACCGAAAGTAGTAAATCGATTCCGAGAGAATCTGAACGTCAGTCTCGGTTCCCATCGATGCTGGATGATCAACCCTAATCATATGTATTTTCAGCTTTTACAAAGATAATAATGCTTAGTTTTGCTTGACATGGATTCTCAAAGCATGTGTTATGTGTTTTAATGGGTGTTGTCTTATTAATGACAGTTGACTGAAAATCAACTATTTCCTCTCTAGCTTGTGTGCGTAATATGCATTTGTAGAGTAGATGCTTCATATTATCTCCCTTTCCCTGTCTGCTGAAGATTGCTTCTCATTTACAGTTAAAGGCATTCATCATCAGATGCGTGTTGCATTTACCTCGGTGGACATGCAAGGCCACATAGCCAATAGCCAGCAGTGTGTGTGCACAATATCCAATTGTCATCCTCATTCTGTACATCTCCAACCCTTAGAAATTGTGGCAATGAATCTTCATTGTATCCGGTGGTGTGGAAAGCAGCTCTCTTCTAAATGACTATTGATGATGATGCCGCACTGTAAGGAACGCCAACACAGTATGGAAATGCTAGAGTCAAGAGGACAAGAGTAGGGAGCAACAGAGAATGGGGAGAGATGTAATCAGCCTATGTTATCCATTCTTCAAATGTACTTTTACAGCAGCAGATAAATACAACCATGAACATACGAGCACCTTATGTTATTTTTTGTTTGAGTTGAGTTATTGAGAATACTGACAAAACAATTCACAGAACGTTCTGAAAATTCAGAACAAATATGTACCGATACTTGCCTGGAACTTTTTTGCAGGTATTGTCTCGGTCTTATGTTTGTGGTAATATCCACTCCCTTAAGACCTAAACAACTTGTCCTTGGTTGCAGGAAACGATGAAAAATTACACTGGTAGCACAAAAATCGTTGTTTGGCCTTGAACAAGACATACTGTCTTACAATAACAATACACTTTTTGTCTGTCCAACATTTTTAAACATGTTGCTCAAATGAGCAAGTAACAAGTTATCTGGCAGATGAGTTCCGACCATTCTTTAAAGCACCCAGACACTACATTGTAAGCTGTAGAAGCAAGTTTTGTATTTTTAATATGCAGTGTACTCATATTTTAGAACAAATTGACCTTGCCATTAAAGATAGTTTCCACTAACAATAACACTAGCATGTTATCTGCATAACAGGATGACATGAAATCGGCCCTTGAAACTCTCTTTCATACTCTTTACAGCTCTTTTGCAAACAAGATAGCAGTTTCAGCACCAGCATCCATACCAATGAGACCAGTCTTCACCAGAAGCACGTAGTTGTAATCCTCTCAGCGCAGCCTCCATCCACCACTATTGACTTAGACAGGAAATTCAAGACCCCAATAAAGACCTTAATAGTCCGCAAGATGCACAAATCTACTTGTGAAACATGAGCAAACTAAACTAAGCAACAATGGCTTCTGCTTGATTCCTTCTTCCTTTTTTGTCATCCTTTGGATGGTTGATGTTGAATAGCCTGGAAGGCAAGTAATGTCGTTGGGGGTTTTCTGTAGGCCTTGATAGAACCAGCCATTACAGTAATGAAACTACAGAAGGGCTGCCATTGTTCTCACATTTACGCCATCTCAGCAATCACATCTTCCAGGAGATATTGTCTTTTCTCTGTAATAGCCTCCTCTCTTGCTCCTTGATCTCATTCACTTTTTACTATGAAACTAATGCAGATGTGTGGACAACTGAGTCATGAAGCTCATAAAATTAATAAATAAATGTATCTGTGTTATACCAGTAGTTGTGGCCAGGCAACAAGATATTGGACACTAAAGAGGTAGGAAAGTATATGTGCGGATATATTGTAATGAGATCTTTAGGTGTTTTCCTCCTTTCTTCTACCATCATGTACTAACGTTGCAGCATGATCATAAAGAGTATTACCGGTACATTGCAAGGATCAGTATTTCTGGAAACGATTCCAACTTGGATTTTTACCTTAGTTATATTTGTGTGTGTTTTGGATGCTTTGGAGCAGTGTGACTGCAGGTCCCAGTTTGTGCTAATTTCCAAAGCCAATTAAAAGGTGTGGACCAATATTCTGTAGACCGCAACTAATAATTGGGATCAAATAAGGAGTCAAATTGTATGCATTTTGTAGTTTTTTCTGTTGATACATTCTTTGTTGAACTGCAGTAGACATGATAGATAGACAAGAAATTGACCTTTCACTAAGCCACATACTGTACATACCCAAAATGCCATACTGGCCAATCAGGATAGTAGCCTTTCTATTGGAGGTGTCATTTTCCTGGGGGCCACAGTGATTTGCAAACAGTAAGCAGTATACAGTATGCAAGGAGTGTAACTTGATAATGCTCTGTTGCTGAAGGCAATTGAGTTCTTGGCACATCAGCAAATGAGACCGAGATTATCATAGTTTACAGCTTGGTCCCTCATACAGACACAGACTGTAAAATCACCCAATCCTGGAAGATGTTTCATGAGTCAGCCAGTGTTTGATAGTCCAGTGACAGGAAAATGTTGACTCAAACAATTTACCAAAGTTGCTGCATGCAATACCTGCACACTCATTTTTACCACACTGAAACTAGTCATATTGACAAACACATGCAGTCAAAAGGTAGTGGAAGTATATTATAAAATCTTACATAAACTGTACCTACCTGCCTCAGTTATATTATCTGGGATTGCTTGGATCTCTTAAAGATTGTACCGCATGTTTTTTAGGCAAAAGGTGGAATTTGTTTTCCTTTAGTGAGTAAGCTTGTTGCTGTATACATTCAGTGTATACCTTTATACCTGCTTTGAAATATATTTTTTATGAAATATTCCCAGCAAAGTGTTTGGTTGATGGATGACCTTGTAGGCAAGCCTATTCTCAGAGCACTGAATCGATCGCAACTGGACTGGACTGAGCCTACATTGAGCTGCAGCTATTGAGAACATCTTCCATTTTTGTCACATGTTTTATTACATCCGCAAACAGTTGTCCTACTCACATGTTTATCCAAAACATGATTTTTACCTGGTAAAAAAGTAAAAGGAGTGATTGACAGTCTCATTTAAAACAAAGCGGGGCCTTGTCCAGTTAATACTTGGATGGGAGACCTCCAGGAATGCAAGTTTGCAGCACAATGAGCCATCTGCTTCAGCAAGGAGGCTTTTGGTTAAAATCTCGGCTTGAATCTATAGCAGTCAAGACTCGCGTTTCCCTGGGAAACCACCATATTTTGCCCTTTTCAATAGTTTCCTGTAAATCTCGTATTTTAACCTTCAGGACAAGGTATTGCAGGTGTCAAACATGATGTGGGGCTTTTGACAGGCAATGCAAAAGCCTGATTATGCACGAGTCACATGTGACGTGATTTATTTTAAATCAACTCAACATCACGAGGGAGAGATGGATGGACACGAAGACAGAAAAGGCATCCCTGCCAAAAAACACTGTTAGAGAAAATAGGATGCCATTAAACAACAGCACTGTTTGTGCTTTGCTCTCATTTAAAGTCAAGCCCTTTGGTCTAGCCCACACATGCACTTCTTCCCAGAGAGTCCTAAAGAATGCAAAGTCTGTAACTTATGTGTACAACAAGTTGCTTGTGAATGGCTGTTTTCATTTAGTCTCTATAATGTATAAATGCTAACAGTATTTCCATTTCTCCAAATGTAGGCCTATCAGAGTATAAATACCTAATTATAGTTTGTAAGTGCTTAACTAGTGGGGATTTTAGGTTTCTTGAACTTGTCTTAAAATGTAATGGCTGCTGGAGCTTGGTTCAGGTGGTGAGAATTCCCACAAAAGAAAATTGTGTCGTTGGAGAGTTTTCTGGTATTTGGGGACTTAAAAGTGAAAGCACATATTGATCTGCAGTTTCTGTTCTCACTGAGCAGCAGGGGGTGCTACTGAGACATCTGCCCCGCCCGAAAGCAGTCACAGGCTGTCAGCTCCGGTGGCACACTAAGAGCATAGTGGAGCTCCACGCATCTATGAATCATGCATGCTTGAGGTGCGATTTTACGCCCTATTTTACAGGGCAGGATCTAAAACTTAAAGGTTTCTTGATCTTAATTAAATTGCTACTTATTCCCGTCAAGCCTCATTGAGACCCAGTCACTTACCCATCAGTGTGTCAGAACGTATGATGGAAGAATGATGTGTGATAAGTTCAACGTAGTCCTAACTACAAGAGGTGGAGGCTGTAGCGAGCCCGGATGTAATTATTACGAGAGGTGCTGGCCGACATAAAATATTAAAATTATTTAATTTCTATGAAGTGATAGCCAATTTAAAATTAACAAACTATCAACTAACATAAAATTTATTTGTAGTTCTAAACATAATTATGGTGTTTTTAGTCACTTTTTTGTCTCTCCTACGAGGTTATGCTTTTTTCCAACAGCATTTCTTACAACAGCATATGCAAATAATATGTAAATTAGCCAATGACATCATCTACCGACTTCTAGGACAGCCAATAGCTACTTTTCTTACTGAGGAGTTGGCAACAGTGAGCCTCTGTGTGGAGTTGGCATGTTCTCGCCGGGGCTGTGTGGGTTTCATCCTCCAGTCTATAAACATGAACTGGATGTCCTGTTAATTGAAGACTGAAACTGATCACAGGTGTGAATGTAACATGCAATTGACTTTCAACCAGTCCGGAGTTGACGCTAAAGTTAGCTGCAGGCTCCAGTGATCATGACCAGGATAAGTGTTAGAAAATAAAATGAATTAATTAATACAAAAATTCAATTTACCTGCTTCTGTGGTGCCAACAGCACAAACTGAAACTATCGTCTAATCCTTTTTTCATCAGATGGTTGCAGTTCCAGGCTCTGTCGCACCTATCCTTTCAATAGATTCATTCAGTACACGTCAAGAGGTTAATTAATTTACCTTTTACGGTCGATAAGAATAATTGCCTTGAAGAAACTGTTATAATCAGTATAAATTACCTTTTCATAAGACTATGGTTGCATCATTGTGAGTCTCATTTTTGTTCTTTTTATTGAATACTCAACAAGGGCTTGTTACTGCTTCTGTTTTTTTTCCGTCCTTGTACAGGAGAGCCCATGTGAAAAATATTTTCCATTTACAGAAAATGTAAGTGAATACACATGCATGGCATTTTGCTCTGAGCTTTCCAATCTCAGTTTAGGCTTCAAGTGTTGATTGCACACACATGGAGAATCGCCTTTCTAAAGTTACTGAAGTGCAATGAAATAATAATTCTATGGAATTCTACTTCAAACATAAACCCTACATGCTGCAGGCATTCCACAAAACAACTTTGCCCTCCACTGTATGCCTGTTGGTATCATTTTGGAAAGCTGACCCTCTTAAACACTGAAGTCTTATAAAATGTGTTTAATCTCACTCACAGTGTAAATTAATGTCACATTAATTCCACCATGGGGTACAAAGTCTCCTGAGCAAGATCAACTAATTAACTCATTGCCAGAAGTTATCAAATTTCTCTGTGTAATTGGAAGACAAAATGTTAATTGTCACTTGCACATAATGAGCTGCACACATTAAGTGTTGTGAATGCTGTGTGATTGTGTCTTTTCAAAACAATGAGGAAAAATATCAGTTAGGTTGATCAAATCTTTACCCTACCAAGAACATCAGTATGTTTGCCTCATAACTATAATATTGTAACAACAAAAAAACAACTTTACTTGGTGCACAGGTCTCCACCAGGGCTAAGTTTCAGGATGTAATCTCATAGAAATGTGTTAACATGTTCTTGAGATATGTTACTGCTTGAGACAAACACGGCTGAAGACAAACGCAGCTTGAAGACAGAAAAAAAGACAACAAAACTGAACTAGTCTTCCTGGATCTGTACCCAACCTTTTCTGGTTTCTCCCATGGGTCATGCCTTCTAGTGATGTGCGGCTCAGTAATGAAACACCGGTACTTCCAATACCAGATCTTTGTGCTGTACGATCGATTCTGAAAGCAAAATATTGATACTTTGAATACTTCAGTCATTTGAGGTAACTTATAGGTTAACAGGAACACAGTGAAAAGTAACTAAATTATTGAGATCTTGTTGGGAACTACTTTTTCTTCTGCCTGCACAGTGGCACACTGCTCAGCCAGTCAGGCTGTTGAAACAATGGCCAATCGTAAACAGATGCATGTGTGAAGCTGAAGATGCTGTTTGTTATATTTTTTAAACACCTTAGGTTGAAGCACAGCATTGAATACGATAGGGTTTGGAACCAATTAACTGCAAAGGCCGAATGTATTTAATGGTGCTTTGTGAACTTTTTTGGCTCTTTCCTTCTTATTCCTGCAGTCTCCCAGGGTTTGCACCTACAGGAAAGTATATCATCAAATTTATTTAAAGACGGAAGCCCACATTGTGAAAATCACCAGGAAAATGTTTAACTTTGCACTGAGACCAACAGTTAATTGATTGGGCTGAGCTCTCTGTCTGGTGATCATCAGGCCGCACAGTGGAGCATTGTGTTGGCAGGTGCCATGCTTCTCAGACCAGGCATAGGAAAACTGAAAGAGAGAAATCCAGCTTCAGAGTAAATGCACCCAGAGACGACGGAAACAGGTCACCTTACAGTATGACAACAGCCAGAAGCATACCGCAAATACAAAGCTGCAGTGGCTTCAGGGAAAAACTTTGTCCTTGAATGGCCGGGCTCACACACACTCTGTTAAAAAATCAGTGGAGGGACTTGAAGATGGCTGTTCACATCCGATTCCCATCTAAACTGTCAGAGTTGTGAAAAGGAATTGGATGAACAGGACACATTCAGCAGTGCATTCTTTGGAAAGGAGTACCATAGAAGACACAAAGCGGTGACTGTTGCATCTGCAGTGGACATCTGCAATGCACATAAACAGGACTTTTGAGTGTGTGATTATTTTTGGTTTAATTTACAAAGAGGTAGCAATAATTTCATCAGTCACCCTGCAGTTACAAGTTCTGTTTCTAAACTGTGATGTAAGTCAAGTTTTGGTTTAAAGCGGATCTTATACCTAAATTATATCTAGGGTTGTCCGATAATATTGTCCATCGACAATTATTGGCCCGATATTGGCAAAAAAATGTGATATCGGCTAATGTCCGTATGGGTTTTTTACCAACATGGGGGTAAAATCACTTATCATTCTTACTAGGGATGAGCCGGATACTTGTTATAAATGGGTATCTACTACGGATAATTCATTTTTGCCGAATACGAGCATGAAACGAGTACCTTTTGTCATAATCAGTATAAAATATTATCTCTGAATACAGTGCAGTATGCACGTTTCAATCTTAAACTTGTTTCGTAACATATGTGGTGCATTTCACCATACAGCTGTATACGGCTCGTGCGTCAGTCACTGCCGGGTTTTTTTTTTCGTCTGCTTGCTTATAATTTGGCTGGTAGAGAACAACAGACAAGACACTACTAACGGTGAGCCCTAAACATGTAACTTAGCAGCCATTTACAATAACAGTACAGAGAATGTATATATATATATATATATATATATATATATATATATATATATATATATATATATATATATACTGTATATATATACATAAAGCATTGATACTTTAACTTTCTAACATACAGTAGAAGGGTTTCCTTCTTGAGGCAGCATACATTTTTACCAATCAACATAACACATGCCTTGAGATGAATGGATTCCATTATCTTTTGTCCATTGTGAAGGTCAGCCAAATAACTTTGAAAGTTATTGTCTGAGAGAGGACACGGACACGGTGTGAAAACATTGCCATTGCCGTGTGCTACCTCACCGGATGTCTGAAATCTCTCATTTGGACTTGACAGGTAGCTACTCAGGGTGAAGCAGCATCACTCAGGGACAGCTCTCAGGCGATGGCGAAGGTGGCTCATTTTCTGTCTCCTCTCTGCAAATGCACCCTCCTGTCCCACTCACATAACCCAGTGACAGTCACGATGTGCACCAGTAAGGGCTCCCCGCTCACAACAACACAACTCACTGGCAAGCTCACAGCGTCGGTACTTTTGTTAGTTGTGTTGAACAACCACCATTGTGCCAAGCGACATGAAATATTTGTTTTTTTGCAAGTCTCATGACATTTCCTCATGCTATACCCCATGGCACAGCCACTTAGTCCTCTGACACTCATGAAGTAATTAATAGCTGAATTAGAGGGATTATACAACATGAGAGTGCCTTTGTTTTGTTGACCTTGGAGAGGTTGACTAATCTCTCTAATTGAGTATTTGTAAACACGGTTGTTCCGAGTCTGCTCCAAAATAAATTTGCTAACATTTGTTGCTGACTTCTTGCACAGTACCTTCAAGTCATCACACCAGTCTTCATTCACCAGCTTCCTTGCCCCTGAGGGGGATGCCAGGGAGCTTCAGGGTAGACAACATCAGGAGAGAAAAAAATGCACTAACTTTACACATTTGGTTCGCTAACATGAGTACTGCATGGGGAAAAATATATTAATTTGCAGTGACGATATCGAAATGCATTGTGTATCAATGATTTAATGCACCCACAATTCCCCTGGTACATTAATTTGCACGAGACCGCTCTGAATACAAATGTTACGTGTTATGAACAAAGACGCACCATTTTATCATTGACAAGCCAGTTGCAACCGCTCTCAAAACAAGTTCCCCGAACACTGAATTTATTTTACCTCAGCTTTTACAATTCTCAATTTTTGAACCTTTGAAATCCTATGTCACTATGTGTAACTAAGTGACATGTGCGTCTGTGTAGGCTCTCAGTCGTACAGGAGTTGTCCATCGAGGAAAAGGCTTCTTGAGACGTCATCTGTACTTCTGTGAAGAAGGTGTCGGACGTTTCGCTCCTCATCCGAAGAGCTTTGTCAGCGAACTAATAAGTGCTGGTAGCCTAGACCTTAAATACAGTAAGAGTGGGCGGAATTGGTGTGCCAACACCCTCCTCCTATTGGTTCCTTACACTAAACCTGGGCGGAGTAGTGGTATAATCCTTTCCTGCTATTAACACCTCCGATAAAAGGGAAGTGTCGCTCCCTGAGGTGGGTATGAACGACTCTGATACTGGCTCGTTAGCATCTATTGTTCTGGCTCGGCCCTGGCGTCACCTCATTTGCAAGACTAAGAGCAAGACTAAGTGACATGTGGTGAGGTTCATGGCGGGTGAGGCACAGCCTCTTTTATAGTCTTTTTTTTTTTCCATACGAATACAGGTTGCTCATTAACAGGATAAAAACAAAAAGAAGACAATAATTCACTTTTGTTAAAAACTTGTTTTCCAGTACTTCTTCAAAAACATTTGTGAGATTACCTTTTATCTGTATATGAAGTACATTCCCCCTATCTTTCTCCAGGAAAAAAGTTCTGATATGTTGATCACAATTTCTGATCACCTTCTGCTGAGTTTGGATATACAGGGTCAGGCAAAATGATCTGACACATTTGTAGGTTAAATAAAAGGCAAATAAAGTAAAGAAACAAAAAAGTGTTTTTATTTTCGAAAAGTACATATAATGCCATTTTTTCCGTATAGTGCCATTTTGCTTTGTTTCTTTATAATGCCATTGTTTTCCGTTTCTTTTTCAGTTGCTGCCATGAATTGGACTGGTGAGCATCGCGCTTTCATTGTGGAAACGTTTATCAAAACAAACGAATCTGTAAGTGGAACGCAACGAGCGTTCCGTTTGCACTTCAATCTTGGTAGCTCGAAACACCATCTTGTTATGGGTTACCAACTTCGGAGCTACTGGATCTGCATTGAGTGTGTGGACAATAATGGATCCCATTTGACTGATTTAATTTTTAAAACTGGCATTATATGTACTTTTCAAAAATAAAAACACTTTCTTGTTTCTTTACTTTATTTGCTTTTTATTTAACCTACAAATGTGTCAGATCATTTTGCCTGACCCTGTATAACCCTCCATCTTGACAAATTCATTCAATCAGCAAAGCATACAAATATTTGTAATGCATCTTAACCGCTGCTCTCCAGCTGGTGCTGTTGCTTTAAAAAAAATGTTGGCTGCTTTTCCTCTCTAAGGACAGCAGTGACAAGCGCCTTCCAGCTCACTCACAACCCTGCTCCCTTCAGGATGAGGTGTGTACTTCCTGTATGACATTTTTGTGTATTACTGTATATTGTCCGATTAGCAAGAATAATGATGTCACACTTACATTAAAGACAGGCTGTAGAAAGTCGAGTTTAGCATGAATAAAGCCTAATCAAGACTGTCCTGCCGTAATGGTGATTTTAGCAAGGAAGACAGTAATAATAATTATCTCAAACTCAAGTGTAACCCGCACGGTGAGAGTTGAAATATTTGGGTTGCATATGAAACAAAATAGCATCCATCTTCAGAGCCCCACATCCCAACAAACATGTTAATTTGACACTCCAACTTGACAATACAGTAGTTGTGAATGTCACAATGAAAGCTTGTTTGTCTATGTGTACCCACCGTCAATTGTGATCCGCTCCAGATCACGTGGGACGCTGAACAAGATAGAAAGGAATGTCGAAATGTATGAAGTATTGTAACAAAATATCAAAGTCATATTTTCTTGGTTCTGCTTTTGCCACAACCTGGCACAAAGTATACATTAATGGTATTTCTGCTTTTTACACTACAGTGATGGATTTTTCCTGTCTTAGTCACCTTGAAAACCTAGCGCCATGCATATTTAATAAATTCTTTAACCTGTTTTTATATAATTTTCTCTCCAGTATACATACAAACTCAGTGAAAGTATGTTTTTTTTGGAACCCATTGACTGCAGTACAACACCAAGTTTAGTTGATTGTCAACACACACCATGTTGATTATCAATTATATTAACCCTGTCCCAAATACATTCCCACAATCCCAAGCCACTTATAGTGGAGCACAGTGATGTGATATATTAGTAAACTCAGACTTTGAAATATGTGATTGCACTTCTCTTAAAATGCCTAGAGAATATACAGTAAATGTGCCAAAAATGCTCCGGGATGCATTCATCACGACAAACAAAGGCGGTTACGGCACAAAGCAAATGTTCATGTTCACTGACAGAGGTATAAAATTAATGTTAAAAGATGTTGTGTTGTGGAAGTACACCTCAAAGACACAAATACAGTCCTCCACAAGTGTCCTGTTCCTCGTATTCAGAATTAATGATGGACTTAACCTTTTTCCTTTCTTTTTGCTTTTTCTGTAAACCGCTAAACTTTGAAATACTATTGTAAATATTAATGATAAGTATTTCATATTCACATTTTCAAAGTTTAAAGGGAATCAAAGTAGTTGATATCACAATTATATTTAATATGGCAATAAATATAATTACGCGTAATTCCTCAGTAGTTGTGTACAGAACCTGAGTACCGCAAATACAGTATGTCAGTCAAAATAGCTACGTAACATTCGTGAGGACACAGAGTTCATGTATTACATCCAGTTAGCGTTTGGTATCAAACATTACCAATATACCAGAATTGAAAATGATTATGCGAAAGACAATGCAGCCGAAGTCAAGGCAACACATTAAAAAGGTTTCAGCAATGGACACATTTTCCATTTCATCATGAAATAACAGTTTAAGAATCGGACGTGTAGAAAACACAGATTTTTGTAATCAAAATAATATAGATAAAAGTTGCATCTCCGAGCAAGAGCGAATCAGAAGGGGAGCTTAACATAGCAATAAGACTGGCTCGGGAATTAGCTGGCGCAGGACATCAGGAAAACTCAGCAAACTAAGCTACGAACAAGGGAGGTAGTGTCATCAGGTGGAACTCGGGAGAAAAGTGAAAAACCTAACACCGCTCCTTCAACAAAGCCACGCCACGAAATTTAACAATAGGGCTAATTATTGTCGAGTGGCTGCAGTTGGTTGTCACTTTGCCCACGACTGGAAACCAGAAGATCTAATTCATAACGAGTTCAACGTATACATGACGTACTTATATAGAACTTTTCTATAACTTATAGACAACTTATACCAACGAATGCGTAGCGTGTTGCCGGCGTCACCAGTCTAACTTATGCAAACCGCACGGCAGCGTATGGCTGACGATCATGTGCCGTAGCCTATAAAAAGGCTGCCCCTTGATGACTCACCTCACTAGACATCGCAGTGTCAACATCACCATCATGCCGAAGCAAATTTCGAAGACCGCTGCCAAGAAGTATCAGGGCAGTGACGGAGGGATCCATCACCATCCACAGCCTCCCCCTCTTCTCCTCTGAGCCAACCCTTACCAAGAAGAGAGCCAAGAAGACACAGTTCTGTCTCAAGGTACGTTGACGTATTACGACTTGTGCGTAACTTACAAATAGCGTGTGTGAACGGGCGTCAACGATCGCATAACTTATTGCCCGCGTATGCAGGACATATGAATCATACGTTGACATACGTCAAAAAGTTTTGTGCATGCACAAAATTTTTGGACGACTTGGACGTACTACGACGTATGCCGGCGTGCTTCAGCGTGCTCTTAACTTATACAAAACTTACCCATAACTTATTGGACGTACGCCAGCGTATTGGCCAAATTTTTTATACATTAGCGTAAGCTGGCTAAATCGCCAAGGTGTGACAGGGCCTTAAAACAGAAACACAAAACACTAGTGCCAAAATTATAGAAGTACAAAATAACAGACCAGCAAGTAGAACAGAACGTAACATTCATTGATTGAATTGTGAATGAACTTTTCATTGTCATAGTAGTTCTTAATAGTTAATCATGTATTTTAATGGTTTTATTATTTTATTTTTTTTATTATTTAAAACAAAATTTTCACATATGTTGTGTGATTTTGTCTTCTGTTTTTTCTGTTGTATATTAGCTTGACTATTTTGTAAATCACCCCACGGTTATTTTATTTGACAGTGAATATTTGGGACTCAACTATCAAGCATGTTTCTTATGATATTTCTGATATTGGCTTAAAGACATTTTGCTGAATTTTTAATTGAAGGTCCCATATCGTTCATATCATTAGGTTTCTCTCAGATAATGAACCTCAAGCTTCATTTGAATGGTTGTAGCCACTGCCAGTGCCTCGATGATAAGAACTGTAAATAGATCAGGACTCTGAGGAAAGAACTCCTCACAGTGTCTCCGATCCCATAATCAAGTTAAAATTCTATTAACAAAGCCCTGTCTTCAGCAACATTTCCTTCTCATTAAAAGGTTTGGAGACTGCAGCACTTCCTTGTATCCACTCCCACTCGAAAATGAGCTCATGCTTTATTCAGTTACTTGTACTTTCAACACACGACAGTGTAATTGCAGTAGTAATCAACAATCAGAAGCCACAACAGAGACAACTATTATTCACTTTTTAACCTCTGCACAGACAGGCATGCACAGACCCATTCAAACACACTACAGAGAGCAGTACTACAAAGTCATATTACTTTCTATATCATCAGAAGTCAATGCTCTAATCACTCTGTTGTGATTTCCAGAAGGATTTTTTTATTTCTCTCTTGTGATGTCAGCTTTGAGGAGCTGTAGCTGAAGGTCACGCTACATAGGTCATGTTTCTTTCACAATTTAAATTCTACGTTCATCACTGGTAGTGGTTCAAAAAGCATTCACCTTTGATCTTCTCAGGCTCAATTATATTATCAGCAATGATATTTCTCACAGGGTCATAGCTATAAAGGGAGAGGTCTGAATGACTGGTTAAATAAAATAATTGGAAGATAAGGACAAGCATACAGGTCCTGCTCAATAAATTGACCAAAAAGTGGATTTATTTCAGTAATTTCATTCCAAAACGGAAACTTGTAATTATACGCATTCATTACACACAGACTGATATGTTTCAAATGTTTATTTCTTTTGATTTTGATGACTGTAACTGAAAACTAATGAAAATCTTATGAATCTCTAAATTACTTACGAACAAGAAAAAAAAGGAAAAAAGGATTTTAGACATGTTGGCCAACTGGAAAGTATGAACATGTACAGCACTCAGTACTTGGTCGGGGCTCCTTTTGCCTGAATTACTGCAGCGATACGGCGTGGCATGGAGTTGATCAGTCTGTGGCACTCCTCGGGTGTTATGAGAGTGCAGGTTGCCCTCAGCTCTTCTGCAATGTTGGGTGTGGCCATCACATTTTCAATACAAAATAAAAATTTTAAAAAAGCCTGATAGCGAGTCAGACCCCCCAGTTTAGTTTGTCGGTTACTAGTGACACCTAGTGGCCAGTATGGACTACAGTTCATAAACGTCTTGTATTACCTAAAACTGTCTTTACGTTTTAGTTTAGAACATTTTTTATACTTGAAAATGCTTAATTTAGGTGAAGAATATGTATAATTTGCTTCAATAGTATGGAAGTATTTGGCTTCTTACTTTGTCCTTCTTCCCCACTCCTTTTTTAAACGATTTAAGTTTACAATAGATAAATTGGAGGCTAACTAGTTAGCTCACTAGCATGCTATGCTTAAAGGCGTGGCCGCATTAGCAATGTGGTGTAAACAAAGAACAATAGGAGTGTAGAGGTGACTCAAAAGGTGTTATTTCATTTCTACAGGGCTCTAATCATGGTAAAAATCATATTTAGAAAGCCAAACAGGCTTTCTGCGCTCTACAAAAATATCCATCCATCTTCTATGCCACTTATCCTCACTAGCGTTGCGGGGGTGTGCTGGAGCCTATCCCAGCTGACTTTGGGCGAGAGGCGGGGTACACTCCGGACTGCTCACCAGTCACGAAAATATTCCATTTATTAATATTGAATCCTACTTTGCAGAAATTCATTTTTTGCGGTAGGGTCTGGAACCGCGAGGGTTAATTGATAGTTGGACCTTCTGGAACATATTAATGACGTTATCCAAGGTTCTACTGTGTGTAGCATTGGATTGAAAAAGTAGGGCATGACAACCATCATTAAGGTTCAGCCTCTCAGCACAATGCATGCCCTCACCAAACAAACAATAAATGTGTCACAACAAAGAAGACCAGGAATCATGTCTAACAGCATCACGTGTCAGGAAAAAAAAAAAAAAAACCTTCACAGTACAGATAATGTGCACTCAAATGCATTTTTGTTGACAGTTACTCCATCAGTAACCCCAGTTGCAAGGGCTGAATCGGCCCCAAATCTGGTTCCAGTCTTTGCTTCTAGGTATTGCTTTCTGCTCCCCTAACCCTATTAACGCAACGCTCATTGCAGGCAAAAAGGCAGAAGCCCCGTCTTCCTGTCAGCTGGCACATGCCTCTTCTTCCGAGGGGGATGCAAGGGCACGGATTAAATTTCATTAGCTACATAATTATTTCCCTTGAAATGGATCATCACAGAATAATCATCTTGGCGTGTGTGCAGTAAAAGACAACTGGAAATCTTGAGCTCAAAAAACTCATTTTTTTATTGTTTTATTCTTTTTTCAATGCACTAAATGTTTAGTAACATTTATATGGTTTATAAGTGTTTCTGTGTTGAATTTTATTTTAATATATAGTGCCGACTGGAACCTGGCATAGTGTACAAGCTATTTTGTGCATGCATGCTCTTTTTGGCCCATCCGGTATGAACTATGGAGTATGACTAATGGCTATTTGCCACTTGCATGGCCGACAGTAAAATTGTTGTAAAAATAGTGCAGACCTCATCTTTCAAAATGGCTTACCAAGTTGTGGGATTTGGAACAAAGTGTCTGGCAGCAGCTCTGAATTCTTACTCACTCAAGCTTGAGAAATAACACGGTGCAGCATGATTACGCCTCTCGCATTGTCACAAACTGCCATAAAAACAACAAGCAGAGGACACATACTGCTCCAGGGAAAAATATGCACTCTACGATATTGTTTCCTTCACCCATCAAAGACATTTAGCTCTGGTATCTTGCCCTATTGTCTACAATGCTAAGCACACCAACATGTCTTGGACAGGGTTTGCAACACTATTCAAATATTAGTCAACTACTGCGCGTAGGTGACAAACCCGATTAGGATTACTGCAAGAAATGTTTAAAGAAATGTTCAGACTTGCATTTACAAATATTTGATGACCATTATTGTCCACCCTTGTGTTGTTGTTGATGTGCATTACAGAGGAGGATATAGGGAAGCGCTACAGAAATACAGAACAGCGGATCTTCCAAGGTCATACAATTTGATATTTAATCATGTTTTGTGGACAAATATGCCTCACATACCTCAAAACATTATCATGTGAGACATAACACAAGATGTCAGTTTTCAGATGGTTGTGGTCATTTCACATACAGTGGAACCTCGGTTGGCATCATTAAACCGTTCTGTAAGGTCCGATTCAAACTGAAACCTCCACTAACCCAAATACATTTTTCCCACAAGAAATAATAAGTTCCGGACACCCAAAAATGTTAACAAAAAACACATTCCATATAGAACAATACTAGTTTTACATGCAGAAAACAATACGAAATGCAGATAAAAGACAAATGAAAGATTTAAATGAATATTTAATGTCACTTTTCATTGATTGAAGACCTCATTGTTGACAAAGACGGCAATGACGAGCAGGAGGGAGGAGGAGATGCCTACATGAATGACACCTTCATAGTTTGCCATGAGTTGTTTCTTACCTTCTTTATCAAAGTGTTGGCACTTGCGACGTTCTTTGGTTATAGTGTGGATTATTTTGCAGTTGTGATAAATAAGAACTGCAGAGACATCTGGCGTAACTATGTTAGTTAGCACAGAACTACAGAGGCAACCGCTCATGATGACACAGACGGCGATGGAGCTGAAGGACAATAACTTCCAGTTTCAGTTTCCATTTTGAGAGCATGCTAACAAGCTAATGGTTTGTAATGGGGATACGCCACGAACACAGCTGAACACGGTGTTTTACCGTAAATAGCTGTTAAGCCGTTTGAACCCTGCGGCTTAAACAATGATCTGGCTCATTTATGGCTAAAAGAACTACTTTGTCTATGATGCACAGAGTGCAGATTCAGGAAGTTGTGAATTGGAGTAGCGAAGTGGTCACGTTTTAAAATGTTATGCAGAAATTGTGTTTTGATCTGACAAATCCTAAGTAAGTTTGATCAAGTGTAGAATTACTACAGCTTTGACTTATGCTGCTTGGACAGTGGCAGCTGTTGAACTGCGATGGAAAAAAGCATCTCATGTCTCACTCATTGGAGCTAACAAATTACTCTGGGAACACTGAGTATAAGTACAAGGTTTATAGTGCGTCTATAGTGTGTTTCTGTGTAAACATCCCGTCTTACAATGTGGACACCTGCAGGTTATAGACAAATGCGGCCTATACATGTACAAATGTTTTTTTGTCTTTAAATTTGGTGGGTGTGGCTTGTATTCAGGTGCGCTCAACAGTCCAGAATTTACAGTAACAACACAACAAGGCATGCAACATATTGTATACTAACCGGGAAAAATACACAAACCGAGGCATACATTTTTGCATGCAAACCAAAAAACTCATTAACTGAGACGTACACTAACCGAGGTTGCACTGTAGTACTCGGGATCCGGCAGACAGGATTCAGTCGAGGACAGCTCCTCAGGAACACTATGTCACTTCCCATGGAGTTAAGGCCTGTTTTGGCAGCGACAAAGGCATGAGTGAGTTAGTAAATTGTATTTATCAGTGGCAATCCCAAGCTGAAGCGCACTGAGAGACGGAAAGTGGTTCTGACACCACACACCACAGTATATCAAAATATATAGTTGCTTTGTCTTTCACCAGTAAATATTGTAGGAGTCATTCCGATGGAAAGGGAGACTACCTACGCTCGATGAAAGTTTAAGTTAAGTTTAGCATGTTATCAATTATTTAAATGAACAGCAACCATGGGGTAATTTGTGAGAGCTTTAAGGTAACCCTTGAAAATGTGTTTCTGTCACAAAGTCAATATCAGTTAAAGAGGAAGGAGGGTCCTCAACAGCTTGGCTGCTTGTTGTTCATGCTTAATTAAATTTGTAAATAAACTGCTGTGTTTGCTTTTAACTGCAAATCGTCTCTCGGGCATAGACGGACATTCATGAATCTCTAATTAAATAAAATGGTGCTTAAAAGGTAACTCACACCTCTTTCACATCAAACTTTTATCTCATCATTATTTACAAATTAACATCTTCTCATAGGTTTTAAACAGAACTAATCTTGTTTGAGTGTGTCATGAGCTTCATTTGTTTTTTGTTGGTTACATTCTTGTAGCCTCGTATTTCAATAAGTCAGTCATTTGGTGTTGTCGCCTTTTGACGTCTGTTGTGCTTCCTTTTAGATTACTTCACTCCCTGAGTGGGCGGCACCACGAGGCACACCTGTAGCCACTCTGCCATCAAAGGCTCTTAAGCCAACTGGCTGCAGGAGGAGGATGTGGGATTGTTACTACTGGTCTGCATGTGGTTAGTTTGTTGCTGTTCTTCTGACCTTAAGGGTGCGTGCGTGCGTGCGTGCGTGCGTGCGTGCGTGCGTGCGTGCGTGCGTGCGTCCGTCCATAGGGTCTGTTCCACATCCTCCTTGCCTCTTGTGATGCCGTCCTGCTTACTAGTTTTTGCCTTTTCCCGCAGTGCGTTTGGTTTTACCAATTAACTGCGATAAACGAGGGACGACAGTACTACCTTTTACTCCTTTTTCTCAAATGTCTTCCTGGACTGCCTTGTTGCACCATTCCTGGCTTGTTGTTTCCTGGCCGTAGTATTTGATCATTTATTATTGGGTTTTTTTTTTGTACAACATATGACATATCTTGTATGTGGGTTGGGCTGTCACAGAAGGATCGATTTGCAACTTTTGATATACAAAGGTGTCACCGATCCTAAGTAAATCTACTGATTGCGTTGTTAATTTTTTCTGCTGGTATTTCCAGACATGGCATGAAACTAAAAATTTAATTGGCACAATTTAATAGGCACAAATTTCCCTACGGACTGGAAGAGAAAACAAGCTGAAAAAATTGTGCTGTCATTCAGCAGGTAAAGTTTTGCATGCGTCTTTCAATATATTTAATATATATCAACCACACGAACCAAAGCAGATGTCACAATAAAACATTACCGACGACACGAAAGAGCCATAGAAAGTTATACTATCCCTTAGGCGCACGGCTTCTCCAAGGAAAGCTTCTCAGCTAATAGCATGTAGCTTCGTCTTCTTCGACACACAAAGCAATTCAATGACCACAATCGCCCCCTAGTGTTCGCAGTAGTGTAGTTCACAGCAAAGATGTTTGCTTCACTTTCATTTGGAGTTTGTATTACAGTTCTTCAATTTGTAAAATATTATACTTCCGTTTTTGAGATATTAACGATTTAAGTTTTGGGCGATTACGTAATCAATTGAGTGACGTTGGCCCTCCACCCCACGCAAAACTCTGGTCGAATAGTCTCATTTGTTTGTGCTGCATTTATGCTGTTTTGTGCAATTTAAAATGAACCTTTTGTGGTGCTTTCATTTTTGAGTTACTACAGTTTATTTTATAGGTCAACCAAAGTTCACCGAGCCCCCCATTTGCTCCAAATGAAACCAAAATAGTCCCGTTCTTTAGTGCTACGTTAGTGCTCTTTTGTGCAGTTAAAATGAATGTAGTCATCGTTCATTTTTACACGATTTTGGCAGGAATTCTATTGCCTGTATAATTCATTTATTTATTATTTAAAATATATTATTTTTATTAATTTTGTTATTTAAAATATCATATGGCATAATGATGTAATTTCTTCCCAAAAATGGTATAGATTCCTGTGTCATGGTTTTAGCTTTATCATTCTTTTTGCCATTTACTTGGTAGCGAAACCTTCAGTCATGGATAGATCATTTTAATCCCAACTGCGTGCGCCATGCTGCAGTTGCATTCCTCGCTAATGATGTTGGATTACTGGGTCTACAGGCGGCTTTGTTGGATTGCTCTGAATAAGTTGATCATCCAGTACAAGCAGGTGTATCTGCAAGTGCTTACAGGATCATCACAGAGGAACAGAATGCAGTGCATCCACTTAATTCTGGTCATGTCCTCCATAAGTCAGTAAAGTACAACATGTGCACACACATACAGTATGTTTTCATTTGGAAAGGTCAAACTCAATTTAAGGGGGGAGAACATTTGAATGGAATCGAGAAATGAGAGGAGCAACAATATTCAATGTTGGCATCCAATTGCTTAGCAGAATGGGTAGTTTTCTTCTGTGTGGACAATAGTTTCCCAAAGAGTGTTTTACAAGTTCAGTTTCATCAATGCAGCTCCCTTGAAGGATATATACAGTACATGAATAAGACTGCAGAAGTGTCTTTTTTCATTGTGTATGTGTAGTGATTTAAAGTGCTTACACCTGATCTCCCAGAGTCTGTAGCTTAATGTATTTCAGCCTTCTTATATCCTTGCATCAGCTTTTTTCTATTGCCTCCCCTGTGTCGATGAAAAGCTTCTTCCTGGCACCATCAAAAGAAGGCAAGACCTTTTGAATCCTGCCTGTCAAAATTCAAATGGATCCTTGGGGAGCAGTGTCATTCATTACTCCTCAGTCAATAGTTGGCAGTTCTGTCCTTCTATTGATTATCAACCATAAGGGAGGCAAAGACGGAGAACAACAAAGCTCTTTGTTCCCATGCCTGCAGGAGGACTATCAGGAAAATAACTCCCAACAATTAAAATCTCAATATATCTGCCAGCATTTACTTGATTTGAAGCTGAGCTGTTAAGTAAAATGAGCTATTAAAAGTGAAGAAATGGTCCATTTAATCAGATGCTAGATATTCCCTTGTCATCTCTGGTGACGCTTCAAAAAGTAGTTTTATCTACTTGAGACAATGTAAGCATGCATGTGTAAAAGATGGCAGCTGGTGTGGCTGTGCAATAGTACGCTGCATACTCCCCGACTCCTCAAGAGCTGCGCTGTGCAATGACTTGAGAGCCCAGGGCTTTTAGTTTATTGGCTAACGCTGCTCAACTTAACTCTCAATCAGTGGGGATGTGTGGTTGCCGTTCTGAGGGGCAGACTGCACGGGATGACCGCTGTTATATGGGGAGCAGCATGATTTACCCGTTTACAGTAACACAATAAGCCTGGAAAATGAGATTTGTTTTTTTTATTTTTGTTTTTTTCAGGGCCAGCTGTTTTTAAAAGACAGAATTACAATTATTTCACCAATATACACGTATTTTGAAGTTCGTAATGGCGAAACAGATCATAGTTTTTGTATTTGTTTTGTACCAATGGTAATTTCGGCTCTTTTAGTGGAACCAGTTCTTTTGGCTTGGTTCCCTAAAAAGAGCAGGCTCTATCAGCTCTCAAAAGGCTCTGCAGATTTTTTGGGCTTAAATTTATTTTAATTGATATTTTGGTTTATAATGCTTAATTTGGATGCTCAACAAGGAACAGATTGCAACAAAAAACTAATTATAAAACGCAAAAATAGACACCATATCAATTTGACAAAAAGGTCTGATATGATTGTGTGTATTGCAGTTAGGGACGAATACCTTTTCACATTTGAACCGATATGATACCGGTACCGGTAATCAACGATATACATTTTCAGTACGTTTGTGTTAATGTACAAATAATTATTTTTTTTAATTAATACATTTATCACCCAATATATAAACTTTAACAAAAATATCACAACCAAAAACATCCAGATGTTTCAGCAATTTCTTCAACATAAAAATCTACAACTAAAATCCCTTTCTGGAAAAAAGGTGTGATGGGAGTCCAGGGAGGGCAAATAAGTTGAAAACAAATGAACGAAAGAGGATGGAGTAAAAATGAATAAATGTATACTATTTTACAAACTGAAGGACCATAATACAAACTTCAAATGAAAGTTAAGCAAACTTCTTCGCTGTGAACTACACTACGACGACACTAGGGGGCGATTGTGGTCATTAATTGCTTTTGTGTGTAGAAGAAGACAAAGCTACATGCTGTTAGTTGAGAAGCTTTCCTTGTAGAAGCAGCGGGCCTAAGGGTTAGTATAACTTTCTACAGCTCTTTCATGATGTCGGTAATGTTTTAATGGGTGTTTAAATGACATCTGCCTTGGTTTGTGTGGTTGTGGTGCTCCCGAGAGGCATCAAAACAAATCGGCATTGGGGTAGATTAAGTTCATTATTTAATTAGAAACTGTCTGCTCCGTAGTGAATTAGTTTTAACTGCTGTATTTCATGTCAGTGGCGTATAAATTGTTGTATATGGACATTCTAGGCGTACTTTACTAAATAAAGTATTACTAAAGATGTTGGATATGAATGATCTTTCGCACATATTTCTAATACTATCTATTGACCTGTTGTTGTTATGTACGTATCACTGACTAACGAAATACAAACGTATGATTGTCCGTCTATTTTAATTCATTTGTGAGTGCAAAAAATAAGTTTGGCTTGGTACCCCGCTTCTCGGCTGAATAGGCTCCAGTGACCCGTGACCCTGATGAGGACAAGCGGTATAGACAATTGATGGATGGAAATGCCCACACAACATCAATAGAGAAATGAAACTATAATACAGGTATAGAGTTTAGGGTTACAGGTTAAAGACAGCTTCAAGGAAAAAGCCAACCAAAAGGTCACCTCACTTGTTGCATTTTAACCCCACAGATGATTGCGCATCACTGCGGATTTAAGTCTCCTTGACAAACAAGGGAGCAACGTGGACAAGGGCAGAGCCAGGAGCTACAAAGTTCTGTTCATTCTGCCAACTCTCATAGCTTGTTGCGGAGTGAAGACGCTAACAAGCTGTCATAATATTAGCAAGGGAATGTCAAGAGATTTGGAGCATGATCCCGAATTGTCAGTGTCGCTGGAAGTGTGATCAGCTTAAATGTGTGATGGCTGCAAAGTAACCTTTCGGACAGACCCAAAATGCACCGTCCACTATAGTGTTTCTCTTTCCTTGTTGCAATCATGTCAATAATTCAATCGCTCTTAAAAACACCTTAGGTGAATTGTGGGTGTACCATACATTTGCTTTATTGGGGCAGCATACAGGAAGAGGGAGATCAGGCGGTACATGGAACCTAATGAAGGAATGAATTCAGTCTTCAACCTCCCCTCTCCTGCCGATGGAATCTGGTTGTTCCATAGAGCTACACTGCACTCTAAGAGGTCTAGAAGGTACTGCAGCGTATATCTGGCTTTCACAAGCTCTGTTCCAGTGCCGCTTTTATTAACAGATGCAACAAAAGCCTCATTGTGCTACCAGCAGTGACTGTTCAAAATCAAAACTGAAGTAACGCTACATACTGTACGTTCACTCGAACAGTGTTGGACACAGCTCTTGGATCTCATCAAATTTCTCTTCGATTGCGCAGGTGGGCCTGATTGCCTGTCGGGAAAAGCCAAAGTAAGAAATGTAATTTCAGTGCTAAATGGATTGTTTTGCCACTATGTAACATTACTTTTCCACAAAGAAAGAACCATGTACAGCAGGTGGGTGGCAGTGACTCAGGAGGAAAAACAGTCAACCCTCCAGTCTCAAAACTGGAGGGTTGGCGGCTTGAACCCAGCTGCCTCCATCTCAGTCACTGCTGTTGTGTCCTTGGGCAAGACACTTCACCCACATTGCCTCTCGTGCAGCCCACACTGGTGAATGAATGTGAATGTGGTGGTTGGAGAGGGGTTGGTGCCAATTGTAGCTTACTGCCACCAGTGTGTGTCACTGTGGAGTGAATGAATAATGGGTTGTCGGTGTAAAGCACTTTGGGTGTCTAGAAAGGCACTACATAAATCCAATCAATTTGTACTTTACTTTATTTATCCCACAGCGGGGAAATTCCCTTGTTACAGCAGCAAGCAAGATACGCAAGTAAAGAGTACAGTGTAAAGAATGCATAATGCATAATTATTACAGCACGTTGTTACTTCTGTATTACAAAGCCTTGTGTACTTAAATGGTAATGTTCTCAAACATCCTATTTGCAGTATGATTTTCATTCCTCATTATTCCTCCCAACTGCTGTGAGAAATGTACCTTGTTCATATCACAAAAGGTCAAATACAGTATGAAGTTTGTTTACAGTAACATACGTAATGCACAGGTTTGCTGTGTTGGATTGATTTCCTCTCATTAGGAAGCAGGGCTGTAGCAGATGGTAACATCTGTAAACTTTGCCGGGCTTCTCACCAGAGGATTGCATTGTGTGTGGGCTACTAGGAGATATTTTAATTTATAATCTTGCTAGATTAATGCAGTTGTAAAATGTCCACTGCCAAAATCTATTTTTATCAATCTCGTTTCTTCATAAAAGTCACGGGGAAAAGATTATTGCGAGGCAATGATAGCACATTAAGTTTGATTTTAACTTATCAAACCTAAAACACAGTCCCTCAGTAATGCATGGGGAAATGAAATGATGAACCAATGATTGTGAGACAGCAGAAGCACATTAAGCTTGGTTTGACCCGAAACACTTTGAATATGTTTATAAGTTGCTATTCTAGTCGGATTCCCACTGATGGGGTTGACGTCCAAATGGCCTTGATGCTTAAAATGTATTTGAAAGTGTCTTTTGCGTGGTAAAATCTATTGTGACAAAAGTGCATAGAACACCGTAAATTACAACTACAGTATCCTGGACACTGGGAAGCAGCTGAGGTGAGAAGCAAGCAGTTGCATAATATTTTCCATGCACTGTCTGGTTACATTCTGTAGTGTCGTATGAGCAGGCACAGGACAAACACAAAGACAGAACATTGACTTTACAATTCAAACTATCCCTTGTGTATCACTCACTTTCATTTTGTGTCTTTTAAAATTGCTGTTTCTGCCACACGTAGCGAGGAAGTCAACAAAACCAGCCGGTTCTAAAATAAATTGTCTGTCTGTTGCAGCTGCTCTACTGCTATGCCATGATTGTAAACTGGTGTCATTGGTGTGTGTATAGCTCCCCACGTCATTATCACGGCAACTGCAATTGATTGTTGATGTCGGAACACGCAAATTGGGTCTGACCGTTTGCAAATAACAGTGTGGAAGTCTGTGTTTGAGATGTGATTTGAGAAACAAATCTGATTTACCTGTAGTCTGAACAAAGTCTTAGTGCAACATGCAGAATAATGAAATTAAGTGATGTACGAGAGGAACGAGAAGAGGAAGAATCAGCTGCTGCCGTAGACATGTTGTCTGCAATGGAAGATCGAGAAACATTACGTAAAATTTAATTAAAATTTTAAATATGATTGATTCCGGAATTACTTTGAAATTGGGCATTACTTAACTTGCCTTGCCTGTGTTCTCTGTGCAAAGGTGTGAAACAACCTTCTGGATATAAACATGGACATTCGAGCTGAGAGCCTTGTCAGAGTATGATCACATGAAATAAAACCAAAGGCAGGGGAGTCAACTCTGTCCTGAAGCGGCAGCAGTTGATCCATTTAGTGGCTATCTGCTTTAATAGGAAGGCTAATGAGTGTATGAGCAATGCTGCCGTATTGATTTTGTGATTCCAACAGAGCAAAAGCAATCAGATCGTGTCCTTTCGCCTGTCAGATGTCACAAAACAGAGTACCTGCTCTCATACAGTTTGCCTTCCCCTCTCTAGTGGAATGTCACAGGGAATGAGCCTTTAACACTGATCAATTCTGCCACCTGACACCATCATAGGAACAATTAACTCCTGTCCCAGGACTGTGGAAAGAGAACAAAGCTGGACCGTGAATGCATACTTTTGTTCTGAGTGCTGATTTGTTTGTGTTGGACACCAGGTGCCCACTTGTCAGTTTCCCTACCAAGTGCAGACCCTGATGTTGTTACTATAGGTGATAAAAGATTGTTCGGAAGCAGTGAAATGTTTGGTTCAGGAAGAAAAACTCTAAAAGCTAAAGACGTCCTACACGAGATCTGTCTAAACTATGTGGATAATTGTGTTTTTGAAAAGGGTGTAAAAACGGTGCCAGTAATCCATGAAAACCTGTGTGGTTCGGTGTAGACAACGCAACCAAAACAAGTGTGGACAACTACTTGTGTTGGTTAAAAAGCTGAGTTTTATAACTCTTCTCCAGGGAAATGTACATTTCTTGCACCGCTTGACTTTTTTCACCAACTTTCTGTGTTAGTAATCTTGTAGTATACAATAATATACTGTAGTCCTAAACTGGGATGCCTGTTTGCCTGCTTGAGAAATAGAGTCAAACCTCATTTAACACGGTTAATTGGTTCCAGACCCAACCACAATAAGTTGATTTCAACGAAGTACGATTCAATATTAATAAACTGAATATTTTTGTAGTAAGAGCATAGAAGCCCTGTTTATGACTTTCTAAATACAATTTTTACCATTGTTAGAGCCCTGTAGACATGAAATAACACCCCTATAGTCACCTTTACGCTCATATTATCATATCTTTGTTTACACCACATTGTAATGTACAGGCTACAGGATCACTGCAGAGACACAAGTGACGGCCGCCTGATAAAACATAATGCTACCAAGCTAACTAGTCAATAGACAGACACAAGAAAAAACAGTGAGCTGTATGTATTATTATTATTATTTATTATTATTATTATTATTATTATTATTATTATTATTATTATTATTTATTATTATTTATTATTATTATTATAGCAGTGGTTTATTTGGTCTAAAAAAATGTTGAAAATATTTTTGAGCATCAGTTTGTGGGATAATAAACATTTCACGCACTTGCATTGTTTTTTGACTTGGTTAAATAAACAAGTCTGTTAGTCCAGTCATATTTTTTCATTGTACTTTTCTTGAAGTTATTGTTAAAACTATGTCTCGTCTCGTGGACCCAATCTCGTGCATTGTCTCGTATCTTAAGTGAGGGGTCTCGTGACACCCCTACTAACAATAGGTCATAGTCAATCTGACCTGCTTGTTTCTAATCCCGTGCATTCTCGTCATTCCCGACCAAAATCTAACCATCTTCAGTTCACTTTTCGACCCGCTTCACCCTGCCCGCTTGGCTTCAAGAGCTCTTTTCCACACTCTCCATTGCTCTGAACAGTGGACCGTAAGTACTTCAACTCTTCCACCTTCCTCACCTCAACTCCTTGCATCCACAGTTCCACCTGATACCCTTTCATTGACATATGCATTCTGTCTTGCCACGATTTACCTCCATTCCACTCTTTTCCAGCTCATTTCTTCACCTCTCCAGGTTTTCTTCCACCTGCTTTCTACAGAAAGCAATGTCATCTGTGAACGACATCAGCTTACTGTCTGGCCTCATCTGTCAATCTGTCCATCACCAAAGCAAACAAGGGGGAGCTGAGAGACCATCGTTGATCCTTTACCAGGAACCTATCTATGACACTGTCCCTTGTCTTCATTTCTGTGAAATTTGTTTCTTTTGTTGCTTATTTACCTCAATGTGTGTGCAATTCAGTCAAAGAGCAGGGTTAATGGAAAACTGCAATATTATCCAATTACGTGCAGTAATGAGCTATCTCTTTTTATATCTTTTAGAATGCATCTGTGTAGGCTCTCAGTCATACAGGAGTTGTCCATCGAGGGAAAGGCTTCTTGAGACGTCATCTGTACTTCTGTGAAGAAGGTGTCGGACGTTTCGCTTCTCATCCGAAGAGCTTCGTCAGCGAACTAATAAGTGCTGGTAGCCTAGGCCTTAAATACAGTAAGAGTGGGCGGAATTGGTGTGCCAACACCCTCCTTCTATTGGTTCCTTACACTAAGACTGGGAGGAGTTGTGGTCTAATCCTGTCCTCACATTAGCACCTCCGATCAAAGGGAAGTGTAGAAGTGTAGAGGTTCATACCCTCTAGTTGGGTATGAACGACTCTGATACTGGTTCGTTAGCATCTATTGTTCTGGCTCGGCCCTGGCTCCACCTCATTTGCAAGACTAAGAGCTGTGGGTTTTGGTCTCAGTAACCTGCTGAACACAGGGTCCAAATTAAACCTCAAACCACCATTCCGATTCAATGATGGGTTCTGTTGTTTGACAAAAAAGGCCTAGGCTACCAGCACTTATTAGTTCGCTGACGAAGCTCTTCGGATGAGGAGCGAAACGTCCGACACCTTCACAGAAGTACAGATGACGTCTCAAGAAGCCTTTCCCTCGATCTTTTAGAATGCACAGAAAAAAGAAAGACGTGTGTTCATGTCTCACATAAGGATCGTGGATGATGGTCAAAATTACGAAAAAAAAGTGTAGTTTTGTTTTAAAAGGGCTGATTTTTAAGGTCTGCACTCGACCAGAAAATGATCATGTGGCCATTATTGACTTTGTAACAATGTACAAAGGTGGTTTATTTACAAACTATGACATTTTGAGAGTGTCCTTAGCTTTCTTTAAACTTTCTTGGGGCAAACAGTATGAAATAAAGTGTCATTCATCATAAGTTTAAATCGTGACCAACAGTATGAGACAATAGACATTTCTAATTGTCACACAATGTGTATGTTTGTATTTTACAGCTGGAAAACAGCCCCCGGAGTAATATAGGGTATATATCAAGTAGGCTTCAGATTTCTATCCATCACTCCGGAGTAATTTAGAATGTACTTTGTTTGGATCACAAACAAAGGACAGAAACGACTTATGCGTGTGTGCACTAATCAGAATGAAGGATCGTGCTTTTAAGCTGGAGCATTTTACTGCGCTACCCACAGTGCATGCAGAGAATTCTATGGCAACATAATACAACAGTGCTTTGAATATGGGCTTATGCACAAATATTTACTGACCTATTTTAATCTCCCTTTGAGTCATATTTCTGTTTCTACTCAGATGCTCTCCGGCTTGTTAATTTTGCATGCATATTCTGACCACAGCCAATTGTCTGAGCTATATATTAATTATTTATTACATTACACACCAGCAATAAGACAGCCAAAACTAAGTCATCAGAAGTCCTTTGCTGATGTTCCCTGAAAAAGGTCAATTCAAAATAAAGTACAAAGTCAGACATTTATTCATTGTTATTATGTAATGAAGTATAACTTCATAAAAGAATCAAACTTTCTCACACGATTAGATCCTAATACTGTCTTCCAAGTGGGTTTGGCTGAATGGCAACTTCCCATAATCATTTTATGTTCTCCAACTCTCTCATACAAACAGCAATGTGTGCACAGCGCCGTCTGCAAGATAGGAGCGCCACAATTGATGGAAAGACAAAATGAGACCAGGCCCTCTCTGCCAAGATGCAGCAAACCCAGGGAGTGAAAATCATCTTATCAGGACGATAAGAGACAAATAAAGGGAGACTGTCGAGAAATTATGGCCTTGGTATTCAGGCCGTGTCTTGTCACTATAAAACAAAAAGCAACTCAAGTGGAGGCTCAGCGGAAGAGACAGAAGGAGAGAAAGCGAGAGCTGGGGATTTGTTTAGCCTGCTTTTCATCATGCCGTTGTGCTACATCACAAATGAAATAGTGGTAATTTCAGATCAGCTTTATAGCTTTAGAGGACAACACAGACCTTAGTGTGTTGAGGTATTCCTGTCAGACCCAGAAAGAGGGGTCTATGCAGATGAGTTGAGATTGATAATTGGGGCATGACTGTAAATTTAAGCAATCTCAGACAGCAGTCTCTCTTTTGAAATGAAAAGCAAAAGGGGATATACACATAAGCAGACCTATTGAGGAAGCTAGATAACAGACAAAGAGGAAAGAAATAAAACAAAGGCAAGACAGATTGGCGGTAGAACAAACATTTATCCGACGAGAAAGCATATTTGATAACTTAAGCGGTTGCTCAATCTTTGATCCAGAACATGCCTTTTTGAGGCAGCACAACTGCTCGAGTTCTCCAATCTAATCAGCAAAGAATAAGTAAATGAATTGGCTTAATTGGGTTGGTGAGTTAACTATTTGTGCATTCTGACCTTTTGGACTAGTAGGGCTCCATGGGTCTATGAGTCCTGCAGTGGGCTATTTAGACCTACTGATTAGTCATCTCTCGTTTATTGTGGTTAATCGGTTCGAGACCCCACCGTGATAAGTGAATTTCCGCAAAGTAGTTCATAAATGAAATGACATGAAAAAACACCCCTATAGTCACCTTTCCACTCGCATTACCCAGTATGGTAAACATAATCATAGAAAATAAGTCAATATAGACTCACACATGTTAGTATTGGGAGAGTTCCTTGTTGTAGTCTTTTTTTTTTTACTTGGACTTCTTAGCGTGGCTGATGTAGCGTAACATTACTGACACATACCTGTACTGACCAATGTAAAATACAATATCAGTGTGTCTTTCATTGAGTCTTTTAAATGTCTTGTAGTTCTATTTTAGTTCGTTTAGTCATTTTTGTGCTTGAAAATGGTTACTTTAGGCTATATTTTAGTTTAATTGATTGATGCAGTATATTTTCAACAACCGTGATAGTGCGTCTGTGTAGGCTCTCAGTTGTACAGGAGTTGTCCATCGAGGGAAAGGCTTCTTGAGACGTCATCTGTACTTCTGTGAAGGTGTCGGACGTTTCGCTCCTCATCCGAAGAGCTTCGTCAGCGAACTAATAAGTGCTGGTAGCCTAGGCCTTAAATACAGTAAGAGTGGGCGGAAACGTCCGACACCTTCTTCACACAAGTACAGATGACGCCTCAAGAAGCCTTTCCCTCAACCATGATAGTGGAGCCGCAAAATTGAAAGCGCGATGTGGCGAGGGACAAGTGTATTTTATTATGAACAAGCCTACTTCCGATACAACTATTTGTATTCCTATTGTACTACTTCCTTGTTCTTTTTGTGCCGCCCACCCCCCAAATTGTTAATCAAGGCAACTGACTGTGAAGCAGAATGTGCCGAAATGTGCTGATGAGTTGTGCAGTTGGGATTTTAATGCAAAGTACAGCCTCTCTGCAACCTGCTCTTGACAGCGCAAACTCTCTCATGTGGCACTGACAGAGACTGTCTGTGAACCTGCGCAAGGATTATCAGCACCATGCATCTGATCACCAGTACATCATAGTGCCTCTGTGCTTGATAACCATATGATGCTACATATGCTGACTGTGCACACCGTTACACATTATAATTTGTCATATGTCCCAGTTTATTGGTTAAGTACTCACTGATGAAAACATGCAAATGCATCTCCATTAATTTGATCACCCTTGTAATTATGGACAATCACAAACAACTTGTCTTATCTGTAAGCATGGCTTATAAAAATGGTTTATATCAAAAAACGGCACACAAATGGCATTGTGAAAAGGTAGAAATGTGCATGGCCAATCAATTTTCTTTGTTTGATACAAACTTTTTGCTGCATTTTCCTCTCATCGACTCATGGTAGAAGTGATTTGTAATTAATGGTGGTTTGGTAACTCCTCTATATCACTGAACCTTGACGAGGGCGATCGATATCGATGCCTGTGGCGTGTTCTATGTGCTCTCTTTTGCTCACTGCAGCAGAGCCCAATACTAACTAAATGCACATACATACAGTAGCTGTACAGGTTATCAACCACATGGACATTTACATTGTAAAATAGATGACTTATTTTCTTTGAGTGCAACAATATCCTCTGAACACCACTGAGACATAACCAAGAAAGTTTAACTGGTTTTCCCTTCATGTACCACATCTTTGTTTAAAAAAAAAAATGTACATTTGCATATTTTCAAAAAATAGGCCGTGTTTTGCATTTCTGATTCACCCTAAATGGGTAATAACTTATAAATGTCACAATACAGGGAAAAAACAGAAAAGTGATGGATCGTACAAGAGACAAGGGTGCAAGACCTCTGAATTTTACGGCTTAAAGAGAAGACACATCTACAAACTATCAACCCGGGGGCGCTTCAAGGGTGACACTTGGTGCTTCTATCTCATTTTACATAAAAAACACTCATTTCTGGTACCCACAGCAAAGCATAAGCATTCAAACTTTCTGTAGTATGTTAGCGGTACCCGGAGTCAAACATAGCACACGTCACCAGGCATCTTCGCCAGCGCACTTCCATGACGTCACTGCCGCTGGCATTTTAATTTTTTTTTTTTTCATTTTCTATCTTAAATGGCAAGGTAAATGTTTATTGGTTCTATTTATATGTTTTACATTTTTTCAAATTGTGGTTGCAGCCGAATGTGTTTATTTTGTGTTTGTTTATAGAAGGTTTTGTGTTTTTTTCCCCAACAAAACTAGGTAAAAGTGATATTAAATATTCAGTTTTCCATTCATTGGTCATTTGTAATTTTTTTTTTTGGCATCATTTTCTGCAAAAACTAATGCAAAACGTATAAAAACAGCAATTCCAATGTTTCCCGGTGACAAACCATTGTATAATTAAAGGTAAAGTGGATTCTCCAAAAGGTCAGACAAAAACTAAGATATACGAAAACTGAGGCAATTTTAGCCCTGTGAAATCATGTAAATCCAAGTAATACCTCCTTCCAGACACTGAAAAATATCACCAAAAAAATCATTTTATCGAGAATATAGAGTTTTATATGAAGAAAACAATGCTAAATTATTTGAAATGACGAGGGGTGTCACGAGATCTCACAAGATTAAAACGTGATAAGATTTCTCGTTCAGAAAAAGCTGTCTTGTGGCCACTAGGCCCAAAACAATAATAAATAAATAAATTATTCACACAATAAATGAAAAATGACATTGATAATGTCACTGGCCTTAATATATTGCCATGTGCATGCGTGTCTGTTTTCCTCGTCTCCCGACTCCAAACAGGCAGGAACTCTGTGCATTGGTTTGAACACCTTGGCGCATTTCTTCCATAGAACAGTGGCTTGAATGAAGTGAGCCCTTTTGTCAGTTTCGGTGGATGGAGGTGAGGCCAGTGGCATACACACAGAATGCAGACGTGTAGCCTGGTGAGGACTGATGTAAGGTAATGTAGCAGAAATTAAATCAGTAGACTGCAATATATTGTCATAAGTATTTTTATATGTTTTCATTGTACTTTTCTTAAAAGTTCCGTTATGTAATCTCATCTTGTCTCTTTCTCATAGACCGAATCTCGTGTATCGTCTCATCTCGTGACCTGACACCCCTGAGAATGATGAATGCATGGAACTTATTGTTGATTCAGACCTCCTGCACCGATTTCGTGGACCAAGACACTACAGGGCAAACAGAGTAGTTAAGTGCAATATTGTACAAAAACTGAAACAAAACTGAGACAACATTTTCTTGAAGGTTTTTGACAAAAAACAAGGACTACGAAAACCAAGGTTTTACAGTACAATTATTTACCTTTTTTCGTGTAAGACCTTAGCCTCTGCAACTGGAAGCACCTTGGATGATAAGTCTGCCACACCACCAGCTGAGTCCTCGAGCTCCATGTCGTTTCAGGTCTGTGTTTCAGCTCATGCCTCTAATATTGTGTCTTTCAATCAATCCCCTCAGGGTCATACCCTTGGGTTGTTCACAATAAGATCACTCTGCCACCAAGTTTACGCTCCAGTAGCAAAAGAGGAAGAATGTAATCCAACAAAACGTTGGAGAAAAAGATGGTGGGAGGTGACGGTGATGAGAACTACGGAACACATTTTTCTTGAAAGGTCAGGTCACACATAGAAGGCACCTCTGCGATGGGTCCTCACAACAGTGCTTGATATTCATCTTCAATTTCCTTTTATTTTGGAGGGCACCCATTTGTTTGGCAGTGTGAAAGTTTGCCTTACTTGACAGTATCAATCATAGCTGTGTCACTGGCAAGCAACACAAGCGTAACCAGAGCTAATAACAACTGTCATCAGATAAGACAAAAAACAAACCAGCTGCTTCTTGCACTTCAATTCCTAGCATGAAATGACATGAACAGGTGCACAGTTATGTCAAACAAAACAAGAGACAAGGCACGGGTGATAGAACATGCTTGTGTCAGCTCCAGGAGGAGTGGCGCTGAATGTCATGGTGTCAGCACTTCTAGCACGCTTACTGTATGGAATAGTACACACCCACATCCACACTCAAATGGCTGCTAACAATCCCGAGAGTGGGATAAGAGTGCAATAAAAGCAATTTGCCAGTAAGAGAAAGCGCCCATAATTCTTGCAAGACAAAACATCAGGAATGATGGAGAAGAGATGGGGATATGGAATCTAGCAACATCCTTATTCTACACAATTGTAGATTTTGTAACCTTTTCTTTCCTTTCTCTGATGTATTTTGAGGGAGTACACATTCATCACAGTTGACAAGCAGCACAGCTTTCCTGTCAAGTGGAGCCCACAGATGTAATGTTGTGTCCGTATACACAGCCACCGTGTTCACGGTGCAACCTTTCTTCTTGATACCCATCTGAAGTGCGGAAAAAAATATAAACATCTAAAAAAAAAAAGTATATATAAATAAATAACTAACTACGTACCATTATAAATATATAATATACATAAAATTCTGATGTAACTATGGATTGACAATTTTTTGTCACCCATGCACACATTTTCTTATTTCTTCTCCTGAAAGAAATCGATTCATCTAACAACTCGGAGGTGCATTTTCACATCATTTTAAGGTTGCATTGGTGAGATTACTCCTGAGTTAGTATAAATGTGACTGGGTTGGAGTAAATTAAGATATAATTTCTCAAACCATTGATCAGTTTGAATGGTTTGCATCTTGTTTGACCGTTCAGAGGGCACAGTATTAAATCATATTCTTTAACCAGTTTTATAAGCACAGGTGTTCAAAATTACATGCAATGATGTTGCTGCCATGTTTGTATGTCCTTTCCTGAATCATTCAGATCTAACATGTACCCGGAAAGGGGTATCTGTTAATAATGTGACTGCGAAGTTTCCTCACTACAAATCACATGAATATTAGCAATAACAGTTATTATTTCCCGTATAGCTACCATAAACTTTGTCAGATGTTTGATTGGCGTTTGTGGCAGACTTTACAAATTAAATCTGCATTTTAGCTGTCGGTAGAACTATACTAGCACTAAACTAAACTCTGGTTTTGATCCTGCGTTAGGCTTGAGCAGTTTGGACATTTTTTTTAATTTTTTTTTTAGTTGCTTGGTATTGGATTCTACGTGGATTATCAACATAGACTTATATGCGTGCGTAGCTGTGTGTTTACCCTTTAAAATTTTACACACCTGTGTTGTTCTTAGGCCAACACTTGGGGTCTTTGGGCACTGAGAAACTTCCATGATTCATTGACATGTTCTAAAATTGCTTTGTAAATAAAGCATTAATTTTAATGGCAAATTCCATGCGTATGAGGGAGATGCGTGTCTGCGAAGATGCACAGCATGGTACTGGTTCAAATTAGGAATGTTCTCCTTGGTTACAGACTGTGCTCTACTGTTTTAAGAAGTCATTATCGTAGATTTCAAATTAGTTGAGGTTAATAAGGTTCAGGGGGATTCTGATCCTCCTGAACCTAACTTCCTGGATTTAATCTTCACCAGGATCCTCCTGAATCGAGCTCTGCCCACAGTCATGTCAAGACCTAGCAGGCACGATTGCCAAGCAGATCAACCACGACCACATCTCAGCTCTCAGACGCCTCCTGACACGATTGACCGAGCACACTGTGGAACATCCTCCGCACCCTCGTCCTTCCACTAAAGCTAATCAGTCTCTTCCAGTGTAGGACAGCACTGAGAGCTGTGTTCGTGCAGACAACAGCGAGACCGACTGGTTCCCCAACACCGCTGGTGTCCACCAGGGTTGCGTGGCTGCACCAGACCTGTTTAACTGTGTTATTTGCTATGTGATGATGACGGTGTGCACCTGCTTCCCTGGAGTCAAGCTCTATGACTATGACCTAACCGACCTGGACTACGCAGACAACACCACCCTGTTCTGCTGCTCATAAGCAGAGCTGGAGGGAGCCCTTCTTGTGTTCAATGAAAAGGCAATGAAGTTGGGGCTGCATGTCCTGACCCAATCCACCATCGTCTTTGGCTCCGAGCCCACTGAATTTATTTTGTGGTTTGTTCACCTGGGCTCAGAGGTCAGTAACACGGGAGACATACTACCCGAGTTGAACAGACGCTGGTGTCATGAAAAGCCGCTGGAGACCACTATGGACATCTCTCGTCGCACCAAGCTCCAGGTCTACAATGCTGCCGTCCTGCGAGTGCTCCTGTATCGGGCAGAGACCTGAACACTCTGCAGGACCATGGCTTCCCATATCCATGGCTTTGAGTTCAGTGCCCTCAGAACCATGAAGGGTGTGCAGTGGTACCACATCTCCGGTGAGGAGTACTGTTGCAGAACAAACCAGGTCAACATCCTCCATGTCCTTGCCCAGTTCCCTTTTTGCTGGCTGATACACGTTCTCCACTGCCCTACTGGCCACCTCACCCGAGTGAGCTGGAGCAGTGCTTTTGGCCGACCAAGACCTCCAGCAGATAGACTTATTGCTGTAGGAGACCCCCGTTGCCAAGACCATGTGAGCTGGAGATCTCTGATCACTCTTGTGGGCTAAATGCCGTACTGGCATGAGACTTAAGAAGAAGACGAAATTAGGTTGCAAGTAGGATACAATAAGCCAAAGAATGGGCAGCCTCATGTGGCACCACTGAGATAACACCCCTTCAGGCAAAAGACATTGCACAAGACTGTGTTATTATGCCCAAGCATGATGTGCTATACTTAACTTGTAATCATGAAAGAGTGATGAGCTTCCAAGGGAGTTTGATTTAATAGCAAAGAAGAAAGTGTAATGATGTCAATCAAACTGGTAATTGAAGTTTTCCAAGACAATTGTAGTGTAGTCATTACAATATGTCTGAAGAAACAACAAATTGTTGGTCTATCCGCCACATTTCAATAGCTGCATGGAAATCTGTCAATTCAAACCATCATATGGTCACTTTGGAAAAGCCCAAATATATGCTGATGCAATGTTGAAAAATGACAGCGTCTGCAATGTAGACACCCTTACAAAGGCATTGAAGTTTTGTTGAGGCATAAATGAGGGATTTGTTGATGAATAATTAACAGGGTTGCACTGATGATGTTTAAGAAGCCAGGCAGAAATAGATGAAAACGTTCAACAAATTGCTGATGAACTCTTGAACATGTGAGAGTGCATGTGGAGGGGAAGTGAAGGATGGGGAAGGAGCTGCCTGGTGCGACAAACTGATTGCGCAGTCCTGGGCTGTCAGATCAAACTGCCTTTTTAGCCATGAAAGACACCTGCAGCAGCAGTGTCTCCAGTGATAAAGATGCCACTCTCACTGCTTTCCCTCCCTATTTTAATTACAAATATTTATAAGCAGCTTAACTGCATGGACAGGGGTTTTCTTTTCCAGTCACGGGTGTGGGGGTGTCAGGGTTTCAGTGCAGCTGTTGGATATGATAAGATTTTTCCGTTTTTTTTTCATTGCCTGTTAATTATTCATGCTCAACAAGTATCCACTTTCTCCTCTCAATTCATCGAAACAAGGATTTAATTTAAAAAAATGATCAATATTGTATTGAAAATGCTTTGGATAATCACTTTATTTATATTTTGAGCTCTCAATCTCCGATACCGATATCAGCCGATACCGTTATGTGAAACATCACATACGTATCTCCTGTTGTGAAATGAACACATATCGTTTGTGAAGATAATGGATACAACATCAGCAATTAGCTTCTCAACGTGGCTGTAAACAACGTTGTACAACATTGTAAAACATCTGAGAAATACTTGTGATTAGGCTCAGGCTGTGACACTTGTTTTAAAAGTCACCAGAGTAGCCATTTACATTTTTTTGATCATCACAAAATCCAGGGAAGAAAATCAAGTATCATCGTTTTCATGGATGCCCCGCACTCTTAGTGCATGCTGTATTCGTTTCCACGGCACACTACGAATTGCAAGTACACAGTAATTCCAAAATGAACATATTTTGTACCATCAAATTTGAATGAAATTTCATCTACAGATAAATATTAAAGTGAATTTATATCCTACATACCTTTTTATCTTGTCCTGAAGCTCCGATCCATGAGTTGTAAAGGCTTAATGTTGGCTTAACATTCGAAGCTGTTGTAAGTCGTAACACTCCGTATAAATCCGATATGAAATTGAAGAGGAAGAAGTAATCTACCTAACAAACATGTATACGAATGAAAATACACTCAATATCATATGAAAGCGCAGCATTTTCACGGACGTCCCCACGGATTCTTTGAATCAAGCGCGCACACACAGTGTGAGATTTTACCGTAGTTTACTTTCAGGAATTGAAATTTCCTACTAGTGAGGTTGAGCGCTATAAAAAATGGATTGAATGGAAGGCGTGAGCTAGCTTGCTACTACCTGCCCATGATTGTTTACAACCTTGAGAGGCGGTTTGATGAGGTCATCATTTGCGCGCTGGAGGGCCGATATTATCGGACATCTCTAGTTCCTCTCTTTTTCAGAATAGAATAATAAAAAAGAATTGGTTTGGTTTGGTTTGGTTTAGTTTATTTGAACATGAAGGTTACAATGGAATACATCTCATGAATCATTCTTTAACAGTTCCACATGTCCAAAAGGAGTAGGAAGAAGCAAAGCTTATTTAATCCTACCCCCCATCCAATCTACCTCTTGTACAGTACATGTTGTTCACTTCCTGCTTTCCATGTCATGTTTTCAGTGATAGGATAACACATAATAGAATAGAACGCCTTTTTTGTCATTGTACACAATGAGATTTAAAGCATAATCATTTTTTAGCTGTCCTGTTCAGCAGCTTAGTCATGCTGTATGAGTGAACTGTATAATTGTTTTGCCTGAACAATTTTGCAGCCGCGGAGCTTTGAGAGTTGTCGTAACGCGGACCTTGTTTTTAATGTTCAACTAAAAGTGTACGTCTGTGGTAGTGTGTGAGTAACCTGGTTATTACTCATTCCTTCAGTGCTAGACGCTGTTTGCACCGTGATATTGTATTGTGTTGTGTGCCTTAAGCATCCAGTCGCCGAGCTGGTCAATAACTGCTGAGCTAAGTTAGCCTCGTCAGCATTTCCACCAATTCACTATATTGTGAGCATGCTATTTCAATGTGTTTAGTGTACTGCTGATAGCTGAGATGCTATGTTGCTGTGCATTTGTGTTTATGTCTAGGGAGGGGCGGTCGGTGCATGTAACTGGCCAAAAACAGAGCGTGAAGAGTGAATACATAATGAGGATTTTCCGTCATCACGCTTACCGACAATGACGAGCTGTACTCGTATCATGCTTGTACTCGGCAAAAATGCATTATCCGTAACGGATACTCGTCTTCAACGAGTATCTGGCTTATCGGTAGCTGTTAGTGACATTCACCTGTCACTGTCATTCGTTGTTGTTGCCTTTCATTGCTTGTCATTTCCTGTCATTCAATGCACATTGTCTAATGTAAAGACACAAGCTTGATATAAAGTTGTCTGGTCCCGCAGTCTGCCACTTCATTGCATCTTGTGTCCATTGCTATCCTAGCAGTCACCATTTAGGGCGTATTGAGTGCAACAGCTGAGCACTGATGGTGCACTGCATTTTGCTGTACTTCTCACTGTAAACTGTCACTCAAAATGGTAAATGTAAGACTCAATCCTGTGGTATAGTGTGTGCGTGTGTGTGTATATATTTTTGGGGAACCTACTGCTGGCGTTCTTCAACAGAACAGCCATCATTGTTCTCCCCGATTGTCCATCTGGGTGCCATTTGTGAAATGTCACCGGTCCACTCAAATCTAGCCTCAAAGAATGAAGCCATCACTTTGACAGTTGTCAGCTCTAGCAGTCATTACTGATCTGCCATTAGTTTGTCATTATGATCAATACACTTAGGGATAAGACGTTGCAGAAATATTGATTTGGCCGTTAGACACAGCAATTTTTCATAATTCTCATTTCTGACTATGACACTCATTGTGGACCTTTTGATAGTGACAGAAGTAGGACCTCTGACCTCTACCGGGGCTGAACAATCAAACATCTGTCTGACTCGTTTGATTGAAAAAATATCATGTTCCAACTTCCAGTCGCTACTCTTCCACTCCAGTCCTTTTTTTTCACAGCAGAGCCACCTGCTGGATCTGGTGGGCCACAATGTGGATGGTGGGAAAAATCCCCCCCATAAAGTGCAGTTTTCCTTTAACATTTATTAAAGCACACAAATTAAAAGTTTTAAAAGTTGAAAGGTTGAAATTGAAAGTAGAAACTCCAAGAGGTCAGTGCCTCACCAGCCACGATCACCACAATTAAGTGATGCTGAAATGATGGCAGCATATGTAGCATACACTATATAATGACTTGAAACTAAACTCATAAAGCAAACTCCTTCCACAAATCTGCACTAAATTGTGGCGACCCTTCCAAAGGTATTATAATATCATTACAGTCGCAAAATGCAGTTTTTTCATCCATCTTTTCATCCACCCATCCATCCATCCATCCATTTTCTATACCACTTGTCCTCAGAGTCGCGGATATGCTGGAGCCTATCCCAGCTGGGCAAGAGGCGGGGTACTCTCTGGACTGGTCGCTGACTTTTCACTGAAATCAATGTGTCAGTCTTTTTTCCAAATTGTATTTTTTATTGAGGTCAAAGTATAGACACGATTGAATATGATTAGTTATGAATTTGATACTTGGTAATGTGCATTTATCATGACTGTTTTCTCATTTTTGTTTTTGCCTTGACTTGTTCTTTTTATGATAGGAAAAGAAAAGTCACCAAGTGCACGTTTTTTTTTTTTTTTCGTTTTTAATAGAGCTGTCAAACTTAATGCGTTAATAACGAGTTAACGTAAATTCCCTGTTACGCCACCATTTTTTTGATGCGTGATTTAACGTAAACACGCCCTGTTTGACCCTCGGCCCACATCGTAGTTTGACAAACCGCAGCGGTGTGGCAGTTGACGTTGAGCCACAAATGGGAACAAATATTGAGCAAAGAAAAGGGTATTTTGAATGGTAGGTTTAGCTTCTGGCAGATGGCTCTCTCAACAAGACCAAAGTTATTTGTATTTACTGTCGCTGTGAGTTGAGTTGTCACGGAGTGCATCGAGTCTCAAATGCCACTTGCTGAACTCAGCTGGAGAACTCCATACTGCAGCACTGCAGGTATGTTTTATTGTCATCTATACAGTGGTACCTTGGCATTCGGCTGTCCCAACTAACCAGTATTTCTTAGATAGGTGTATTAAAGACTTTAAATCTTTCAAAAGGACACTTATTATAGATAAAAACCTGTTTCTATCTGCGATTAATTATGAGTTAACTATGGACAACATGCAATTAATGGTGATTAAATATTTTAATCGATTGACAGTCCTAGTTTTTAACCAAGGAAGAATTCTAAAATTCTAGAATTCTAAAATGTCAGATTTCACTATATATGTACCACAAAGTCAGTAACTCAATATGTACTATATTTTCAGGTTTCTTATCAGTCCACGCATGTCAGAAAGAAGAATGTTTGATGAGCCATCAACTAATGTGTATCCTGACGAAGCGCATGAACGCTAGACTGAACAATGACAGGAAAGCATATTGTGGAGCTGAGTGGTGATGTGAAGGTTTATTCTTGTACCAGTGTTCAGAACTCTGAATTCGAGTGCTGTGGGTGGGGGGTTATTTTGTTTTCAGAATGGAGGTGGGCAGTAATTCCATTTGGTCTCATTAGTCGTTCCCCCTTGACTCTGTGTGGTCATCAAGATAATGTATGTGGCCCTTCCTGTTTGAGCAAAAATGGATTTGTGTTGCATTAGCTGATGGAGCAAGTAAATTTCATTATGTCTCCAATGTGATCTTAATATCAGTGATCCTGGGATGGAGCAGCCTTGTGGGAAGTCATTGACTTGTGATTACACCTTACTGCCACTATGATTCTCCCCAGTAATTCAGAGTAATGAAGCAATGGTTGGCTCTTTAACAGTCAGTGAATAACAAAAACATGCATTTGTGGTGCAAATGGAAAATATTTCTTCAATAATGGCAGAAAATATATTATGTATCATACACACAAGCTGTACTGTATGACACTGAGAACTGAGGTTTGTTTTTCTCTGATTATTGCATTATTCTCGACTAGGGATGTTCCGATCTATCCTCCACTGATCAGTATCGGCCGATTTCCATGAAAAATCACATGATGGGCATATGCTGATGAATGCGTTTCAACACTGATCACAAAAGCCGATCACCGATGGCTAGTACTATTGCAGTCCGCAGCGATCCATGCGTGCAGTGTTGTGTTTACCTAACTAACGTCTTGGGCAGCGTCCTCCTCCCACTTTCCTTCACAGTGCGCAGGCATGCCAAAACAAAAACATTATGTCTGCTGTGTGGAACGTACATGCCAACACATGCCACAAAAACTATCTCGCGGGGTAGCATGTTAAAAAGCTTTAATTTAATAGGACATTTGAAGAACAAACACTTGACGGAGTATGGTGAGTTTCCGAGGCTCACAATGTGATCATCAGTGAAACGGCAGCTAACACAGCCATGTGGACACTCGCCCGTATGTGTGTGACAGTCAGAAGGCTAAGCTAATAACCCAAAAATAATTGAATTCATCGGACGAGATGACCAGCCTTTCTCAGCGATGGAAGACACCGGATTCGCCGACGGCTCTCTCACTCACCTGGAAGTCCTGCTAGAGCTCCACCAATATACACTCACATCCAAAGTCTCCTTAAAGAAGACGTCTCTGTAATTTTCACGAGTGATGAATGTTCTCTTCAAAAAGTAAGTGATATGTAATTTTGTCTAAATTAAGGTGATTTTTTTCGGTTCCTTTTTTGATATCATATGGCCAATAGCACTGGTCATAAATAAATTTCAAAAATGTACAATTAATCCATGTGACTGGTATTGGTATTGCTGATTTCAGTCCTGGATGATCAGGATCTGAATCGGTAGCATAATCCCCTAATCAGAGCATCCCTATTCTCAACAGAATGGAAAGAAAAAAAAGGCTATTAGCATCAGTTAGACAGCTTCTATTAAGAAAGAGTTTTGCAGTTTCCCTCTCATGCTTTCTGATTGATTCCTGGATAATACTGCATTTTTTAGTACCCCCACCAATAGTGGTAGCGTAAGGTGATATCTGCAGCTCACAGAAGTTGTTTTAGTAGTGTAACTTCTAAGGATGGCATTGTCTATATGCGTCCCAGCCAGGTTTACAGTATCTCCGAGTGCAGTGTCAAGAGCATGGAGGAGATAATGGGAGTCGAGCCAAAAAACAAGGACAAGTGAAGACTGCTGTAAAAGGGCAACAACTCAGCCGCAGGACTGTGATCTGCTCTTTGTGCAAGGGGAACAGCTCTAATTGCAACAAATGGACCTCCAGCATGTTGCTAGTGTACAAGTTTCTGCCCAGACTGTTAGAAACACACTCCAATTTGTACCAGGGCCCTAAAAACACCAGACTCAGGAGATGCTGTGGATAAAGTTCTGCTGCCTGCAACATTATTCAACCGACTCTTTGTTCAGTGCAACCTAAAGCTTCACCTGAAGTGAGGAAATACTAAATAATATAATATATAATTAATAATCACCATGACATCCAAGTCACTATAATTCCAATTTAATATCTTTTATCATTGAGGGTAAAAAAGGTATACTGTCAGGCTTTCATCATCTGCACCCTGACTTACAGATCCCACAGAAAGATAATGGAAAAATCCAGTAATTGTAGCATTTTAGTCTTATGACAGATAGAGATCAAGGCAACACTTTTTGTAACACTTGCAAATCAGGCATTTCGTAAGCAGATGCCTAATTTGTTAGAAAATTGATTGTAGTTGATGACTGATGTAAGCACCGTTGATCCAGAAAGAGCTATCCTCAGAACTAACCTGCGTCAGACAGTTGTCATATTTGTAATTTCTCATATATCCCAGTTGTGGGTTGAAAACACAGCCAAGCTACTGATGTGGAAAGTAAGATCAATGTGTTTGCTTGTTCCATCTTGAAAGATTACTTACTCTGATAATGTGACTGGAAAATTGTTTTTGCATTTGCTCAATACAGCTTAGCTAAAAGAGTTTATAGTTTTAGTCTTTGGCAGGATTGTTGATTTTTTTGTTGGACTGTTGGTCGATTTGTTTTTGTTGATGATCCCTAGTCTGTTTTGCTCCTTGTCTCTGTTTGCTCCCTTGTGTCTGATTATTAGTTTTGCTCGGTCTTATCGAGTCTGCCGTCTTCTTCCTTTAGTGGCTTACCGATCACTTTCAGGCTTGCCCTTGCGTCCCCCATCTGAGTCACCAATTTAGTTTCTTTGTTTCTCTTTGATCAATTTTCCTTTCTCCCTGTCTCACCCTTATCCTGAGTTCTTGTATTCACAAGTTAGTTTGCTCGATCTCTTCAAATCCATGCTTTTAACTCTTACTATCTGCACCGAATCTAGAGATGTGTGGATTGATACTCAAATATGGATACTTCTGATACCAGGTCTTCATACTCTAAAATCGATCCTCAAATCAAAGTATGGATACTTTTGATAGTTCAGTCATTTGAGTTAAGGTATATCATTAACAGGAACACAGTGGAAAGAAACTAAATTATTCAGATTTTGTCTAATTGATAGAATGTTGGTGGGCACTATTTTTTTTGTCCGCCTGAGTAAAGTGCACAATGCATAAGCACAGCGACACACTGTTCAGTGTGTCTCAGTCTGTTCAAACAATGGCCGAAGGTAAACGGAGCCATGGGTGAATTGTTTTCATTCTTATTGTATAGTCCTCCCTCGTTTATCGCAGTTAATTGGTTGCAACGCAACCGCGATAACTGAATTTCTGGAAAGTAGGTTTCAATATTAATAAATTACATATTTTTGTAGTTTGATCATAGAAAATCTGTACAATTTCTAAATCCAATTTTTCACCATTATTAGCGCCCTGTAGAAATGAAATAACACATCTATAGTTACTCTTACTATTCATTGTTTACACCACTTTGCCCAAGTGTAATGCGCAGGCTACGGGATCACTGGAGGGACACAAGACACAGCCACCACTTTAAACATAGCATGCTATCAAGTTAACTAGTTAGCCTCCAAATTGTTACTCTAAACGTAAGAAAGGGTTTCAAATGGAGTGGAGGATAAAGGACAAAGTAAGAAGCCAAAAACTTACCACTTCCACACTGAATGAGAGGATAACGCTATGTCATGTTGGACATGCCACAGCTGACTCCATGCAGTGGGAAGGTAATGTAATATAATGTCATGTCTCATCGGTGTAACATTACTGACACCTAGTGACGAGAATACTATATACAGTGGTACCTCGGTTAACGTCCGCCCAGGTTAGTGTGTTTTTCAGTTAACAACCACCATTTTTGCAAAAATTTTGCCTTGGCTTGTGTTCGCCTGCTTGTACCATCCGGTTGTTTGTTTACGCCGCCCTCTTGGATCATGCGTACAAGACGAAATCTTGCGATACTTGCACGTGATCGCGCAATGCATTGTGGGCCATGGGTGCCATTTTAGGACGTTTGTATTAGTGTTGTAGAGAGATACACAACGTAACAAACACACGGGCTGCACAAAAGAGAAAGGCGATAGATCGTACCAAGACAAGTGTGCAAGACCTCAGAATTTTACGGCTTAAAGAGAAGACCGTCGTCATTTCAAAAGGTATGTAAATGTGATGGCGAGGCTCAATCATCGGCGGCGTGCACACACACACACACACATACATGCATTCACATCGTCCCACGTAACAGTCTATCAAGCAGCACATCGAGGGTGACACTCATTTTACATCCATAACGTTCATTTGTGCTTCCAACAACAAAACATAAGCATTCCACACGTCACCAGACATAAGGCATCCCAACCCCCATTCACTTCCAAGGTGTGTATTTACTTCCACAAACTTTATTTTCCAATTAAATAAGATGCAAACAAATGAATAATGAAAGGTAACGTAAACAAGTCCAACTCTCATAAGCGAGAAAGTCAGAAGCAGCAAAACACATCTATGAACGGAAGGACAAGAGCTGTAAGCAACAAACCTGGATAAGTTGGTATTCATGGTATTCATGCGGTTTGCTTTCTTTGGTCATAATAGAGGGATGCTGGCCTGCTCAGCTTTACATGATTCAAACATATGAGGGGTTTTATTAAGGATGTTCCCTGACCCATTAATAGTCACAATTGTGGACTCTCACCTTTATGATAATCTCTATAGGTCACATGGTCATTTGCAGGTATGAATTCATATTTGTTTCTCTTTTATGGGTGCTAATGCAAAGTGTAATATTGGAGCTATTTGAATGCAGAACAATCATAATGCTCCTGTACTTGAGAGGCTGCACACGAAGAGAGAAGTTTGATGAAATGAAGCATGTATATGGACCACTGTACTGTATGATGTAGTCGAGCACTGGAAATGGCTCCCATTCTTGGGGGATCACAGCCTGCCATTGACAAAGACACCATTCGACATTTGACGCTGTCATTTTGGAGGATCGCTGCACGGATTACGGTGTAGCGTTGATGGATCTCCTGACAAAGGGCACCACAATTAGTGGGACAAGCTACGCTTCACCGCTACATAAATTGCGCGGGAGGGCATCAAAATTGAGAAGCTGTCTTATGGCCATGAAATTCTTCCTCACGACCTTACACTTTCCATCTTTCAGCTCTTTCCAACCACTTTCCTTTCACCTCTGCAGACCTGCACAGGTGGGGTGTTCACAGCTGCATAATACACTGGGATTTGTGATTCACAACTGTGTGTTGATTTTGCATGAATGTCATATTGGTTTTGGGTCCTTAATAACCCTTTTCCACTGCAGAAAACTTTTAAGGAACTTTTCTAATTAACCTGGGATTTTGAAAAACCTCGCTCTCTTTCCACCAAAATTACCTGGGCAAAGAACTTCTCCCGTTTGCGACCTGACTACTTTATTGTTTGTAGGTCTGGATTAGCCGGCTCCTCGGAAGCACACAAGCAGACCACAGCTCTGTCCATAGCGCCCTCGCCACACCGCCCCGGCCCATCTGCTTAACGAATTGAAACGCCCAGCTTTCTTATTTAATGGCATGGCCACTGGGATACAGGCTACGTTTCTTTGAACTTTCTGTTCGTTTGACTTGTTAATATTTGTTTCTGGGCTCCAAACCTCCTTTTTTTAATAAAATAACTCTAAATCAGTCATCCATCATGTCCGTCCTGCTATGTTACACGTCCATTTCACTCTAGACAACAGCCACGGGGGCTCGTGCAGGAATTTTCCCTTATCCAGGAATTTTAAAGTTTGTATGTGTCAAACTATTTCCTTTATTCTCAATTCGTGCCAAACATTTGACCTGCTTTTGGACCGGCAGGGACGTACATGAAGTGGGGTTTTCTGATTGTACACCACTTGGGAATACCGAGCGTGATTGTGACGCATTTGAGGGGAGCGAGCTCATACGCTGTTATTTGGATATTTGGGATATTTTTCTGATCTGTGTCAATACAGGTGAGTGAAGCGATCTAATTTCTCTTATTTATTATGTATTGTGTAAAACTAAGAAATGAATAACATCAAATTAAAAGCACAAAATGAATGCCGACCTACCATCCACCAGTTCAAGTTCCAGCCAAGTTTTTCCACAGAGATTATTACATGGCTGTTTGACGTGTGTGGTAAAAGGCAGTGTGCTAGCATGAATTAATTTGAGACAAATGTGCACATTAGCACTCAATAAGTCATCAAAACTTACCTTTATGCATTCCCACATAGTATCAGCATTTGAGACCAAATATGAGGTGAAAGAAAAATGGTAAAAATACAGTAGTAGTCTATCTGTGCGGCATGAGATAAAACTAGCATACGCACAATGGACATGCGTCAAGTGAGACGGATGTAACAGAGAGAATCCGGCCACTTTTCAAAATAAAACATTTTCCTTTTCTCTTCTTCTCTGTCCCCTCCTGCTCCGGTCCGGTCGCTCCAAATTTGCTTTATAACAAGCATCAAGGTCGAATAAATTTTGTATGACAGGGGAAGTGTATATCACACTTCTCTCTGGCAGAGTAAATCTGTTGAGCACTTGACGGCATTTAGGTATACAATTCTATCTGCTTTAAAGGCTGGACAGGACAGGGGTAAAAAAAAAAAAAATAAAAAATAAAAAAAATAAATAAATAAATAAATAAATAAAAAAAAATAAAAAAATGAAATAATGGAAATGATTTTTTCTTTCTGTGCGGCCCGGTACCAGAAGACCCCCGTGGGTCACCTGGTACCCAACCCCCACTGCTTTAAATGGTTGTGCACTTCACTCTGCAGTATTTCCTTTAACTTTTGCTGCGGATTTTTTTTTTCAACTAAAACTGCGGGCTAATTGGCGTCCAACGTAGCTTTTGTGGCACTTTACTATTTTCTGTGTTGAGACTGTGTGTTTTAAGGCTTTGTAGAATTAAATTTTGAGGACTTTCTGGTTGATCCAAGCCTAAAAAAATTTGATAAATGTACTAAAGCTTCTAAATGTGTTCTTGATTGCTGCTTATTTCAAAATGTCTGTGTTGAAACAAGATAAAAATCGACATAGGCTGATTTCGATGTGAATAAGTGCATCCACCTTATTCCACCTTTTTCGGAGAGAGACGTAGACAAATATTTTATTTTACTTGAGCGGGTAGCGGCGACCTTAAAGTCGCCTGAAGAGATTTGGCTCCTTTTACTGCCGTGTGTCTTTATGGGAAAGGCCCAGGATGCTTATGCACCTCTCTCACCTGATTCAAGCCTTAACTATGACGAGGTGAAAACTACAGTTTTTACGGTCATATGAACTTGTCCCAGAGGCTTACAGGCAAAAATTTTACCAATTTAGAAAAGCCAATGGCCAGAGCTAAGTTGAATTTGGCTGTAAAAAATAGCGATCTTTGGTCGCTGGTGCTAAGCACAGGATGTAAGGGACTTTGATCAACTTGTGATCTAATATTGGAGGACTTTAAAAAATGACAACCTGTAAATAAATTGCAGAAGAAATCTCCCCATGTGTTTCTTGTGTGTGCTATCACGTGTGGTATGGCTACAGCTAATGTTAGTAATACACAGTGTGATGGGCTGGAGGATAGCTTTATGGCGGGCCCTGACACGGAGTACAAGCTGTCCCCTGTCGTTGGCCATGCTGCACGTTAACAAATTGCTTTTGGCCTCAGGGCTAAAATTGAAGACGGTCATAGAGTGCAGGACCTGCAGAGGCCGTTAGTAAGCTTTGGTGGTGTGCATATGTCCCGAATAATCCAGTGTGAACAACCTGAAAAAACCAGTCCTAGTTCTGGGGACACTCTTCTGGCTTTCTCTGAGTCTTGCCATTTCTCTGATATGTGTTTCCCTCTCTCTCGTGCTTTACCAATACCAGTCTCTTCAAAGTCGCTGTCTGGTGCTAAAACCTCCTCTTTGTCCGAGCCTGGCCCTAAAATTGACTGTGACGTTGATGAGCCTTCCTTTGCTACAGTTCATGGCCGGTTAAAAAACTCTGAGATACTTGCCAAACTGGAGAGTTGTCTCAGCCACCTAACAGATTTACAACACCCTGACATTGTCAGTCCTATAAATGATTATTTCTGCTTATTTTCAGATGTGCCGTTCCCAAACTAATGTCTTGGAGCATGGCATAGACGTCGGTAGCAATGCACCCATAAAACAGCACCCGCACCATGAGAACCCTGGAAAGTGCCTTCAAAAACAGGTTGACTGTATGTTATCACACGGCATTGTGGGGACCAGTTTAAAGTGTGTTTGTTACACCGGACTCATTTATGCAGTAAACGTTCAAGCCTTTTGGCGTTCGAAGTGCTCCCGCCATATTTCAGAGGTTAGTTTTGGCGTGGTGCCGGTGTGCAACGCGTACCTTGACAGTATCATAGTGTACTCTAAGACATGGGATGAGCACATCAGTCAGTTAAGACACGTTTTCCGGAGGTTGACTGACGCAAACTTAAAGATTAACATCACTAACCTCACAAATTGTGACTTTGGTAAAGCTAAGGTGACTTACCTGGGTAAGGACGTGGGGCAGTGGCAGAGTTAAGCCAGTAGAAGCTAAAATTGAGGCGATTGCTTCATTCCCAGTCCCATCCACACATTGCGAGTTGCACTAATTTTGGGGGATGGCTGGTTTATTATTCTTTTTGTAAGAACTTCTGTACTGTGGCGGCTTCACTCACTGACCTTTTAAGCCCGAAAAAGCCTTTAAATAGTCACCCGAATGCCAGCAAAGCTTCGATGCCATCAAGTCCCTGCTCATATGTGCAGCGTACGAACGCCCGTTTAACTTGGGGTCGATGCAAGCAATGTGGAAGCAGCTGGAGTCTTGCTACAAGATGATGCGGATGACGTTGAGCACCCTGTGTGCTACTTTTCAACAAAATTCCAAAAATATTATGAATCATACTCAACGACTGTGAAAGAAGCACTTTCTTTAATCATGACATTGAAACACTTTGAGGTTTACATTGGCTCCTCCACACGCCCGGTTACTGTTTACACTGACCACAGTCCTCTCACCATCTTCCATAAAATGCGTAACCAAAACCAAAGATTGATGCAATGGGTCTTCAGTAACTTTCAGGTGGCAGTACACAGACAGTGTTAACAGTAACATGCATTAACTGGCCACAACATTAGGTACACCTGCACACCAGCATCAAACCTTCTGCCTGTATAGCTATCACACTACATTACACTAATAAACAACACTAATAAAATGTGCAAAGGGCCTATGAAGGACAGACTATATTTCCAAAATATTACCACAGAAATTAAATGAAATATAGGTCATGATGTACAATTTCAAGTAAAGTAATAAGCAGAAAGTTGAAATGCCTTTTTATCAATGTCTGTACTGTGGAGGAATAAAAGGTTTTCATGTTTTACCTTGAGTCCTTTTCATCCTTGGAAATGCATGGAAGGCATCTATAAGAGGAAGGACAAAGACGAGGGATGTAACGTAAGGCACCGCATTAAACATGTGTATTGAATTAAATAGTTATTGAGTGCATACACCGTGGAACCTGCTTGTGTCGACAACCTGTCTCTGTCAACCAACTCATCAAGTCCCGGTCCAACGCGTTCTTGCCACTTTTACACGGTTGACCGCTTTTGCTGAGACCAAAAGGGGTCATTTCTATGAAACCTCGATCTGTTTGTCGACATTTGCTGTGGTATTGTCAATGCTTTCATTATCACAAAGTTGTGTGAAAGGACAACTGCACACAGTGACTTCCTGTTCAGTGCAAAGTAAAGCCAATGTCACAACCGGTCATATGGGCCAAAAAGAGCGCGCGTGTGCTGGCCGCAGACCGGCCACAGAGGTTCTTTGTCATGTCAAACAGACTTTTACGGGGACTTACATTTTTTTCAGGTTGCACTTTGTACATCTTTGTGCGTCGTCCGTACGGCCAACATGTGTCTTTCGTATGTTTTGCTGGTGTCAGGTTTGGGTAACATGTCAATTTTATTCATACGTTGCACTTGCACTGTGCCACACGTGCACTCCACCTACATAATGCCTGTCGAGATCTTACTCCTTCATGGTCACCACAACTAAAAAAAACGCAGCGATTCGGGGAAGGCATCATAGCTATGGCTGATCACCCAATTAGGGCTGAGACAAATGAGGTAGAAGACGAAGGATGAGTGTGTGGACCACTCTGCAGTGTGCTCCAACCGTTGTTAGAATGTAGTATGTTTTGTGCCTATTGTAGTTATTGCTCTTAATCCTTTGCGTTGATGCTACGTTTTGTGTGGTTGGTGTATTCACCATGAAAGTCCGCTGGTCTGTGCTTTGTTTACTTAAAATTGCCTTCCCTGGCCTTAGTTGTGTTAACACTGTGTTAGACTTCATTGTACTTTTTCCGTCCTCAGTTTTGTGGGGATTATTTTTAAGTTTATTGATTTTGTAATAAAAAGCTTAATTCACTTCCAGCCTGTTGGTACCTTATTTCCCTTCCCAGTTTTCTGTTTCACTTATTTTACTACTCCATTAGTCCCAAAGCTCCCTAGACTCCATTGGGATGTAACAGATCGCTTTCAAATAAAAAAAAAAAAAAGAGAGAGAGAAATATCTTCCTTTTGCTTTTTTCACTGCTGATAACCGCGAAATGCATATAAATAGGTTCATAATTTTAATTTGAGGCAACCAACATATTTTCATGCCAATGTCAATATCAGAATTTGTTTACTTTGTTTCTATTTCTCATGTTGCTTTTAAAACAGCTTGACCTGTTATTATGTAACAAACACTACTTTCTTGTAAATAAAAGTTTGGCTTGGCACTGTTAAACACAAATTCATCATTCTGACCACAGATGAAGGCATGCAAGTGATAAAATAATGATCTCCTTGGAGCTACTGAACGAGGAGATATGATTGATAACTTTGGTGAAGCTATATCTTCTCTTTACTCGCCCGCTAGGGAGACTTTGTCTTCCCATTATAATTAGCATCAAGGCTCCCTCTGTCTGGAAGCCAGCAAGCAAGGGCACTCAGGGATGATTGAGTCAATATGTCTTCTCTGCACTTTTAATACACAAGTGCGGGCTGACTGACAAGCCATTTCAGCATGTCTTCATTCCCAGAATTCACATCCCTCCTCATAGTGCACTCTCCTATGGAGGCCTTCATCACATGTTCAATGACAGAAAAAAGCTGAAGGTAAAACCTGTAGCTCTTTCTGGACCAATGATGTACAAAACATTAGTCAATTCAATGTCGTATGGGTCACAAACAGGTACAGGATTTGTGTATATAGATGCAAAGAACATTGTTACTGCTTCTTTTACATTTACTAACATTTTTGTCGATACATGAAGAACTGAACAAGAACTGACATTTATTCATCTTACTTCTGCTACCAATTTCATGACAACAGTAGTTTACACCACAGTCGCATTGGCAGATATCTGATTCTGATCAATGTCCAAGGTTCCGACGCAAGTATGGAAAGTATGGAATTTGATTTTATAAATGTCCAGGTCAGCAAAAGTATAGAAAATGGAAACTGAAGTATGGAAAGATATTCATGTTTCTAAGACTGTTACCTCTGTTTTTTCTAAGGCGCTTGTTCGGGCACCAAAGAGGAGGGCACACAGTGGGCGACACATCCTGGAGCTACATTACGTATGAGCTACATTACCTTGCTATAATCGCCTGGAAATGTTATGCTAACATAATAGCATACATATTCAGAATAACAAAAACTAACAAAAATTAAATACAGTCAAACTTGTCTATAGCGGCCACTAGAGGGAGTCTGCAAAAGTGGCCGCTATAGACAGGTGGCCTCTATAGACAGGTTGGCGTCCAGTTTGAATGTTGACCAGTAGAGGAAAAAAGGGAAAAAAATAATAATAATAATGATGACCAGTAGATGGCACCGCGGACTGCTGATAAAAGTTGTACAGCACTACTATGCTTGTTATTATCATGGTTCATGGTTTTAATCCTGAACATGCATGAGTCAAACAGTAGCACATCACATAGTACAATTCACAATTTTGCATGTCCAAAAAGGAGTAGGAAGAAGCAAAGCTTATTTAATCCTACCCCTTATCAGTTTCACATCAGTTGCAATACATTTATTCACCTCTTGTTCTTCCAAGTGTACTTTGTTGGTCTACATGACAATGTAGTGCAATCATAGCCAAGGTTTTTACTTACTAAAAGGAAGCTAGAGGCTTAATAATAACTGATAACTGATAAAATACTTCAGTTAAGTACAACCGAACTCAGTTTTGCTCCCGCTGCCGCATGCATGCTAGCGTATGTTTTTTTTTATTGTAGCGTCGCTGGGAGCACGTCCTGTTCCCAGCCTACTTTGCGGTAATGTTTTGGTGCAAATGCTCTTAAAGTTACATGTTTGACCAGGAAATAGCAAGCTCAAAAGAAGACGGCTTTTTTATGTGGAACAACTGACAGTTTGTGTGGATCTTGTGAATGATTGTGACTGAGCTAGGACTCAGTAATTAAAGTCTACACACGACGCCTTCACTGATTGAAAAAGAAAACTTTTTTGTGCATGAAGCTTCTACTTGAGTTGGTAATTTGGCCGCTATATGCAGTCAGATATTGACCAAGGGAGACAAAATGGGTGGCCGCTGGCTGCGTTGGACAGGTGACTGCTATACACAGGGTCTATAACATGTAAATTTGCTGGGGGGATTTTTCAGTGGCTGCTATAGGCAGGTGGCCCTTCTATAAAGGTGGCTGCTAAGACAGGTTTGACTACTTTATTTACATGACACTAGATCACAATCTGAAGCTTGTTGTTTTGGGTCAACTGGGTAATCGGTTAGGCCCGAGACCAGTGATTCTCAACTGGTGTCAGGACCCAAAAGTGGGTCATGGAGCTATTTTCAGTGGGTCGTGGGTCTATGCCTGAGCAAAAAATAATAATGTAATGGCCCCATGTCTGTGAATGCACCTCACATTCTTGTCTGTGCTGTTTGCTTGCTATGCCGCCACGGAGCGCATGCTATGTCTCTTGGCGACTTTATCAGGCTTAAGCGGGAAGGGAAGGACATCAAGTGGGGACTTAACATTCCGTCAGTCTGACACACAGCTGCAGATATCTGCTGGAGAAGAGCACAGGACAAGACAGGAGCACAGGAGAGGACAGCATCTCGCCGCTGCAGCTCACATTGTGTCAGTCCCTTTTAAACATGACATATTTGAGAAGTTTGACTTGAAAATGATCCTGCATTTTGGGTCACCGCTTGTCATTAAGGGGTGATGGTCCGTTCGCAGCCAAACCAGTCGAGAACCACTGTCCTTGACGGACCAAATCAATAGGAACCAAACACAGTTAGTGGTTTGGTCCACAACATATCAGAAAAGAGGCAAAAATGCCGATCACTGTTTTCAAAAGTCAGAGTTGATGTGTGTGAATATCTTGTTTTGTCTAAAATACAAAAGGAACAGGCCTGCTTTCATAGATGACAAATGAACTTTTAAAAAAATCACATTTTGGAGGATATTTACAGTTTAAAATAAAAAAAATGATAACTCGAATACCAAAAATGTTGTCGATTAATTGTTGCAGCTCTGATACACGTCTGAGTATCATACTGAGTCTGGAAAAAGTATGGAATTTTGAAATGTAAAATCCATCGGAACCCTGAATGTCTCTTTACTTTCTCTTTACGCTGCCATGATGCATAACCAAATAATGACACTTACAGGGGTGTCTTAGACTAGTCGACTATTCGATGATTCGATGGGAGTCTGGTTCGACTATCAGTCTTGACGTTGAATCCTAAAAATGTCATGTGATCAAGATTGTACCATTCAGACTACATTGGGGGTGGCCACAGCTGCTGAGCATGCATTTATACAAGGAATGTCTCTGTTTTTGTTATAAATAGCCTACTTTACAAAAACTGTCTAAGATGTGCTAATACAGAATTGAAAATGACTTGTGTGGTTAACAGAAGATCTATACTTACTTACTGTGCATTAATAAAATCATTCGCTTCAGTGGCACAATCCAAAGGAGCTGAGATGAGCACTAGCTTTGAACGCTAGGAAGACCATCAACATCGATTTATTGGCTCATAATGGCTACGTAAAAAATCATCCAAAGTGTGGAAGTACTTTGAAGACAGAAAGTGAAGTGCAACTTCTATCAGCAACTTCTCACATATCATGTGGCAACCACCAACACCATCGGATCATCATTAAACATAATTGAATATCATTGAAAACGGGTAAGGCTGTTACGCCAACTTCATTTTATATCCCAATAGTGAATTTTAAAGCAAGAAATGAGGCTGCTAACTGAGAGTTTTGGCAAGTTGTTGTTTTTCAAGCCATGTCCCTATTCTACGTGCACTTTTCTGATGTGTGCCGACAGCAACCTTGTTCCGGTTATGTTGGTCTTGCTTTCTGTCTCAGTAAATTAAGGTACTGTTGTTGCACACACACCATGTTTGTTTATCTGAGTGTTTTAGCATGTTTCCTTTGAGGTGGAAAAAGTTGCAAATGAGATCTGCTTATTTGTCGAGATGGCCATTAGTTCTGGGGCCTATAGCACAAAATTAGGATAAGGGATTAAGCCGGGATATCTTGGTTATCCTGGCTCAATTTATCTGCGATCCAGTTGCACAATAGTGGCAATTGGAATATGTCCTGACATAAGTTACCATGGAGATTTAGTCTGTGGGGTTAGCCTGTTCTGGAGCAGGCTAAGGTCCAAGATCTATCTCATCTCATCCCTTATCTCAGTCAGTAGTCACCATAAATGGAAACCAATAATTAATCCACTGCCCATTACACATTATCACATTCAATAAACCCACTGTCATTATTTAAACATTTGTCATCATTCATTTAAATCATTGTACATAAAGGGTTTTAGATGCTGTTGCAATCATTAGATCATTTATTAGATAATTTACACACACTACATATAAAATACACATCTACAAGATAAAGGAATTATACAGTCTGATGGAGTTATATTTGCACAGTTTCGCTCACATCTGCAGTCAATTTCACCTACAATTTCAACTCATTCATAGTCACTACATTTTCGGAGATGTTAATTGTGTTGGTTGCGGATGTGTACTACATTACCCAGAAGCCGTAGCACTCGAGGGGAAAACAGAAGTTTAGACGCTGTTGACGCTACCAATGAGTACTGGTGATATGCGTTCATAGATATTAGTGTACACCGCTGTTCTTGATTTGTTAAACAAGCAACAAACATAACATTAACTAACTATTTGGATTATAAATATGATGGTTTCAGCGGAGCATTGAGTTTGTATTTGTGTACTACTTACGCACCAAGTATTGTAAATCGTCTCTGCAATACTTTGCCACGTTTTCTCCATTTGTTTTATGACTGTGGTGGTGTTGCCTTACCTTTTTGTTTGCTCTTTCACCTCCTTGTAAGCCTCTATGAGGATTTCCGCATCAGTCGGGGAAAAGTACGCCGCTCTCGCTTGCCATGGTGATTCGGTGACTCTGATTGATAGTCGGGATCTATTTAAGGAAGCCGCGTACGCACACTGATCCGGGATTGGTATCACCTGGCTTGGTTAATCAGTGTCTACTCATCCTGACTTGGGCTTTGTGCAACCAATTAAGCCTAGACGCTCTTGCTTTGGGGTGGTTGAGCTCAGCATAGTCATTTATCGTGGATTTCTGAATCCTAGTTTTGTGCAATAGGCCCATGCTCTTTAAAACATGAATAAAACCAAATATTCAAATTAGTCGACTATAGACAAAATTGAATGACTATAATAGTCCTTAGTTGAAGACTGCTCGAGGCCACTTGAACCTTTCTTGAGTTTAAATCCAGTCATAGTGAACATGAGCATGTACAGGTATACTGTACAGTGGTTTAAGATTACTACAGATCCAGCGCGGTGTTCCACAAAAACAAATAAATCGAATAAATAGAACTCAGTGTGGGAGTATTTACAAATTGGGATTTGGTGTGAATTTCTATTCAAGAAAAGTTTGATCTTTATAATATGACAATATGGCAGGTATTTGTTTCTTTCAGTTTTGTCCACTCCGCCAAGGTAAGATATGTGATTGGAATGAAGAGTAATAACAGACAGTGGCAAGGAAATAGAATGAGCGTAGCATAGTGTAGCAATACACGTGTAGCACAACTTTACTGCCCCCCCCCCACTCTCAAGGTTGCAGAACAACAAGATGAAATGAGTGTCATCCTGCAGTGTAAAGTGGTAAGCATGAATGTATCTTTGTTAAGAAAATGACATAGCCTTCAGGAGCGGAGAAGGGAAAGTATGAGAGATGAAAAAGTGCGATTCTCCGGGAGTTTGATGAGACATTTCAAAAGACACGAGTGTGATGATTGGTGAAGAAGAAAGCAATGGATAGAACCAAGGAAAAGGGAAACAGAGCGAAAGGATGAGGGGAGCAATTGCTGCTCTTGACACCTCCACCGCAAGAACCTTGTCAAGCTGTCAATCTCACGAGCTTTCTTGATTGATTTTTAGCTCCCGGTTTTCGATCAGTAGTTCTGTGCTTTCTTTTACTTGTTGTTTTTGTCTAACGCTTTACATCAGGACCAAACAATGACTGACACGCTTGTCATACAAAAAAGGGTTTGCAAAATAATTTAAAAATTAAATTGTTTGTAGGCAATTGCCCAATCTTCACATCTTGATCTTGCCTACGCTTACTGTATATTAAAAGTGAAGAGCAACATTAAGATACAAACCTGTGTACAGTCGACAGTATTGCACTACATGTCAATGTACAGGTAGTCAGTCATCCTTTTATGCACACAGTCTGTTTCTTCCATTCTTCGTCAGCAAAGTATATCTGATCTTACCTTCTTCACTGAGAAAATACCTGTTTTACATGTGATGTGATGAAGGCCTGATTTGGATCTGAGGACATCAATCCATGCATTGCTTTCAGTTTACAGCAATCCCTTGTTTATTAATTGGTTTCAGACCCAACCGTGATAAGTACATTTTCACAAAGTAGGATTCAATATGGCAATAAGTAGAATATTTTTGTAGTTAAAGCGTAGAAAACATGTTTACTATCTTCTAAATACAGTTTTTAACATTATTAGGGCCCTCTATGTTAGGTTTGGTGTACAGCCAATGGTTGGACCCCCAATCCAGAGAAGACAAAAATGGTGGTGTACAGTGACTCCAACGGAGTATGAAAAAAAACAACACAAAAGTAAATTACAGCTCAAAAATGCCAGACAAAGCCACACAAAAATGAAAACTGCTGGAAATGCTGCTGGAAAAAGCCAGGCAGGTAATAAATAACTTGGCATTCATGGACAGGCTCTGCGACAGACATTAAGATCAGTGTCTGAAGTGGCCAAAAGAAGCAGCCAGTGGCTATGGATCAAGCGCAAGGACACTTGCTGGGCTCAAAGCACAGGGCGGGGGCACACACCTGGGATGCCATGTGTTGCCGATGAGCTCTAGGAGGTGTCATGGGCCTATCATCGAAACAACAATGAAGGAGGGTACCCACCTGACGACCCTAAAGAATTTTAAACCCACCCACTTCCTTCCTGCCCTTACTCAAGGGTGGGGCGTAGAGGGGAGGCTGAGCAATGACCCGGTGGGTGGGGCATTTTTTTTTTAATCCCAGGTCGGGACCTTACTGCCTCGCTCATCTCCCTCCACTTTCCAGACACTACTTTACTCATGATTGGGCATGGGACACAGACTCAGGCTTGATCACCCTGTGGTGGCCGCCTTTGATGAGGGTGTCTAGTGTTGAAAGGCCGAAACACCGACTGATTCAAAAGGTTCACTACTGATAATGTGTCCCACGCCAACAACATCCACGCCTCATGTGATTACTATCTATTGGCACAAAGGACAGTTTTCATCAAGTCCTGTGTATTTAGGAACTACTAGTAACTAAACAGGAACAAAAAGTGCTGCGGGAAAAAGCCAAGCAGGGAAAGTATGAGGATGCTAGGAGAGCAACCAGTCAGAAAAAGCTACACACGAGAATGTACAACACGAGGTAATGGTTGAGCGAGGAGCGAGTGAAGTCCATGAAACAATCTGGCAAGGAGTGAGTCTCCCAGTAAGACTTACGAAGGCCTGATTGAGACTGCTCTCAGGTGTGTGCAGGTGGCTGCGGCCAAGCAGGATCAGCAATGCACTGCAAGAGAAAGCAGACAGAGGTTTATTATTGAGTCAAATGGACATATGACCACATATCGCATGGCATTATGAGCCAAATGAAAATGCACAGCAGCACAGAGCTAACATTATTAAACTTCACCTCTGTGCATTTACGCACAGCATTAACATTTGGGAATGGGGACGAGGTGAAAGGAAGAATACACGTCTGTCTGTCTGTGCAGCGTCAGAGAAAGTCATACACATACGTCTCAATCTGCATCACACATTCTGTGTTCAAGGACTGCCAAACAAAGCGGCCGCAATGCCCGAAGAAGACACATTATTGGTGAAAGCATAAATTTACTTACACCTGAAAAACTGGGGGCTTTCTAACATAGTTGTTGCATCCAGTCAACAAACAAATGAAAAACAATCTGATTAGTTACAGCCATCGCATAACCTAAACATTCCTATTGTCCCAAAAAACAGAACGTGAAATAACCTTCAGAAATCTCCAATCCATCAACCCTCCTGTTTTTTCTTGACTTATCACTGCCAAACTTGCTGTCTCCCCTCCCCAAACTGTCTGACCCCTCTGAACTGGTTACCTATTACAACAACACCCTCTCCTCCTGTCTTGATGAATTGGCCCCTAAAAAAACAAAATAGTCTCCTTCACCCACACCGCCACCTGGTACACCCCTGAGCTCCACAACATGAAATCCCGTAAGCACCAGCTTGAGAGACTGTACAAGAAATCTGGTCTAACTGTTTGTCTCCAAGCCTAAACAGACTTCCTACAGAAATACAAAGATGCTCTAAATACCGCTCTGTCAAAATACTACTCCAATCTCATTAAATCTGGTTCCAACAATCCCAAATCTCTTATTTCAACAATCACCATACTTCTAAAGCCCAATGATAACCCCTCCTCTTCTTTCACCATCACCAAATGTAACCATTTCCAATCTTTCTTCCAGTCCAAAATTGACATTTACAGTTCCCTCGATCTCCCCTCTGCTCACTTGTTGCCTCCTGACCCACCGCTCTCTGGCTCCATTTAGCGGCTCTCTCATTTTAAACCCATCTCACCTGTGCAACTCGCTGATCTTCTAACTGGCATTAAGACTCCCACTTGCTCCCTGGATCCTGTTCCTTCCTCACTCATCAAACCCTGCCTCCCTATAATCTCTCCTCTGATCACAAGAATCATAAACGCCTCACTTACCACTGGCTCTGTTCCACAGATTGAACTTCCTGAGTTGACGTAGGAAGTACAACCTTTGCTGGGCCTTTTTTACATACAGTGCCTGTGTGGGAGGACCACTTCATGTCCCGAGAGATTGTGGTTCCCAGAAACATGAAGGTGTCCTGATTAGACAGCGTGTGAGGGAGAGGGGCTTCTCCTGAAGTCCACTGTCATCACCTCAGTCTTCAGCAGGTTCAGTTCTAGATGTTCTGTAGTTCTGACCACACCACAGGACCGTGCTCTGCTGGATGAATGGAAGAATGAATTTGACTGCCAAGATGATGGATTATATATCCATGCTTACCAGGAGGTGATCAGACTTTTACAACAAAGTATCAGAACTTTTCCTGCAGAAGGAAAAGTTAATAATAAGAATAATTGGGTATATGAAGTCTGCGATTGGCTAGCGACCAGTCCTGGGTGTACCCCTCCTGTCACCCGAAGTCAGCTGGGATAGGCTCCAGCATACCCCCATGACCCTAATGAGGATAAGCGGCATAGAAAAAGGATGTATGGATATATGAAGTATCTGAAAACATTTGTTTCACTAAAGTGAGTTCTTTTCCTTTTTTGGGTTATCCTCTTAAATGAGCAAACTGTATTAAAATATATAAATAATATAAAAAAGGTGTCTCACCAGTCATGAAGCTCACTGGTACGGTGGTGCTGTCTAAACAAACTGCCAAATTGCATATGAATGCTGTCCATTAAACTTCTTGATCAACAGCAAACTCTGACATCTTACATCTTGTGCCTCTTTGAGTCTCTGTGACCCGTTTAAAGTTATGGAAACTATGTAAAATGATGTAAAAAATCTTAGGATCTGTTAGCGTGCTAATGTCTGTTGTAGAGTTAGCAGTAAATGCACAATATTAAATACCATTCTTCTCATTTGCAAATTCAAGGGAAAAAATATCTCTTTGCAAATAACACACTAATCATTTTTGGTTTAGCAAAGATTTACATAGATTGTACTTCCTGTCACATGACAGTTGCTGTGGTCGAAGTTTACATACATTTACATTTTTTTACATTTTGTGGTGTGTGGTGTAAATCACCAAAGGGACGGGTGTTCATTTTATGAAAAATACATAAAACACATACAGTATATCTTACAAACGCATGATGCATTTGTGAAAATGAGTGTACTTGTCATGTGCAAAAATTCACCCACATAGAACAGGTGGGCACTCTGAAAACCCCATCAATTATATAATATTATTGTTTGCTATTCTCCTAGCAACACTAAGCATAACAATAGCAGCGGGATGCGCTTCCGCTCAAACTCAGCTGGCTCTGCTGTTGTCATGGCTACCAATGGATGTCGAGACATGTGTGAGTCATCTTACTCAGCCTTCTGTGAATAACACTCCAAAACGATCTGATAAAGATCATGTCTACATAGTGTGTCCAGCCACAATGCCGCAATGTACCAGCCAGTGTCAGCCGCACACAACGAATAACGAATAACGAAGTGTTTCAATCACAAGTGCACTTGCATGGAGGGTTTGGCATCAAGTCTCGAGCTTCGATGGGAATCGGGACTAACATTCCGATTCTCCCAGGATCGTTACATTTTTTTTCATTTCGATTCCTAGTTTCGATGCTCAGTCCACCTACCGGAAGAAATAGTCGCAAACACCAGCAAAGAAGAAGCCGACGCACACCAGCAAAGAACAAGCGGCTACAATGTTTTGCTTAACTTCATTAAAAAAAAGAGCGGTTGGCTCAGTGCAACATTTGCAACACAATGATATACAGTAGTATCATGCAAAAGAAGGTGCACGACCAACATGGTTCAACACCTCAAGATTCATGATGTAGAAATAATGGAGAAATAATGGAGCAGTCAGAATCAGGGAAGTCAAACAATAAGTATCATCTGTCTCATGTCAATCTAATCGAGCTACGACTGCAGGATGCAAGTTTATTCATGTACACAGCACGGTTCTTTTAACAAAAGTCAAGGGACCTCCTCAACCCACACAACACACTTCCAGCCTTCAAAATAAGAGCGGTGTGTAACTAATCTTGTAACAAAATATAGGTGTCATAAAAATAAGCTGACACTAATATAGAGCCAGCAAAGTATACTAGTTCTAATACGGTAGCTCAAGACTCATAGCTCACAGACAAACCTTTTACAAGTTGTTTGATATTCTGCACCCAGGTTAGTGCACGTTTAAGTGCCTGCAGCAACACACACTAACACAAACAACAGCATATGTGCAAATGTTTTTCCAAGAGCTTTTTTAAAAGTAAACATTTTTTGCGAAAGTGTACTCCTGTGAGAAAGTTGATAAAACGTTCATATCATTAAAAAGTTCACGGGAAACTTCAGACCATTTTCTATGCTACTTGTCCATTTGGTATGCTGAAGTCTATCTCGGCTAACTTTGGACAAGAGGCGGGGCATATATAAAGTTCAGACATTTCATCCAAAAAGAGCTCTGGTTAGCTCCTGCAAATTCAGAAATAAACATTCCCTGCAGTCAACATACAGTTTTCTTTTGTTGTGCTGCCGTGTCAGTCGTAGTCCACAATAAACTGTATCTTTAAGCATATTGGCTAAAAGGTCACAATAATCTTCCAGGGAAACAGGGAAAGTTGCATACCCCACTTTTAATGCCAAAGTTGTCTTTTATGAAAAAAATAAAATAGCAACAACTTGGTGGAAACATGTTTGTACTGTACCTGCACGCAAACTTTCTGCACTCACACTTCATCCCATATTTCCACCTCGTATGAAACCGAAACTATTGATCTGTTTCATCACAAAACCAGCCATTAATAGACCACTTTTATTTGTTGCTACTTTCCATAAAAAGTGCATGCTTATTGTACCAGAACCATTCCACTCCTGATTCCAAAACCAAATTCATGTTATTTTTTAAACTATAAGTTGTGGCGGAGTATAAATTGCATCAGTGATAAAATGCTTCATGAAGAGGAAACACTGGACACGTTTACTGGTATTTATGATGAAGCTATCAGGGCGAGCTCATGGTACTGTCATTGTGGCGCTCCTTACAACATTCAAATCACCAGAGAAGAACATGAAGCCACAGGAAGGGGCCAATGTTTACACCAACAAGAAAACAAACTAAAGCTACAGAAGCTGAAATAAGTAAAAAATAAATAAATAAGTATATGGATATAATAACAACTGTTTAATAAATGCCAGAATGAAGAAGACGCTTTCAACACCTTAGCCATGTTACAACACCCAAACTTTTTTTTTTAATTAAAAAATCATTCATCATTCATTAAAAATTGAATGAAAATAGACTGAAAATTCATCCATCCATCCATTTTCTATGCCGCTTCTCCTCTTTAGGGTCGCGGGGACATGCTGGAGCCTATCCCAGCTGACTTCGGGCGACAGGCAGGGTACACCCTGGACTGGTCGCCAGCCAATTGCAGGGCAAAGACTGAAAATCATGTGTGTATTTAGTTAGCTAGTGGCTGATAAAGCAGCTAAATACATAATTAGTGTCCTAATTAAACACGGATGTCTAAAATATGACATTTCTCAATCCATCCAGGTGTCATATAATTGTAGTTGCACATTTCTTACAGACAAATAGTCTTCAAGGCAGAAGCGTATTAGGAAGTATTCCATAACAAAATGGGTCCAGTGTGCTATGTATCATTCAGTTTGTGTGCCTAACTGCGTCTCAACTCAATGAATGATTGCGGTCACTGTAGAACAATCACCACCTCATTTTAACTTCAAAGCAGCATGTTCTTTTTGTTCAGCAGTGGTTTTCGTCATGCAACTCTTTCATGCAGGCCGTTTTTGCCCAATGTCTTTCTTATGGTGGAGTCATTAACACTGACCATAACTGAGGCAAGTGAGGCCTGCAGTTGTTTAGATGTTGTCGTGGGGTCTTTTGTGACCTCTCGGATGAGTCGTTGCTGCGCTCATGGGGTAATTTTGGTTAGCTGACCACTCCTGGGAATGTTCACCACTGTTCCATGTTTTTGCCATTTGTGGATAATGGCTCTCACTGTGGTTCGCTGGAGTCCCAAAACTTTTCCAGACTGATATTTCTCAAGTAATAAACAGTTACGTTTTGTTTTAACGGGGCGTGCAATCACTTTTTCACACAGGGCCATGTAGGTTTGTTGTTTTTTTTTCTCCCTTAATAATAGAACGTTTCATTTCAAAAATGCATTTTGTTTTCAGTTGTGTTGTCATTGACTAATATTAAAATTTGTTTGATGAGCTGAAACATGCACACAAGTGTGACAAACATGCAAAAAAAATTGAAATCAGGGAGGCTCATTCCCTTTTTCAGACCACTGTATATTGCCTCCATCTGTGACACAAAGGCTTTGACAGGGAAATGAACATTTTTGATGGGAAATGAAAATTCTTTTATCTATTTTTGGTTCTTTACACTTCAGATTGCACTTATCTTTTGTCTCCTCTGTGCCACAGCATATTATATCAGCAACACTGTTGCCACTCTATTTTCTTAGTTTTTAAGATCATTGCTGTGAGTACCAAAATAAATCTACATTATAAATACCCATCTTGTCTATTGGTCTTTTTTTTTTCCTCGCGTCTCGTGACATAATTACATGCTATTGATTGCTATTGAACAGGCTCATTGGTATGTGTTTTTTTCATTCATGAAATGCTTTCAAAGTTGACTTTTTATGATTGAAAGTGGGTGTGTAGAGGGCGGGGATATGAGAGGGACCTTGCGGTGAACATTTCCAGTTGGCGTGTGATTTATAAAAGGAAAATTGCACACAGGTGGCCATTTTCGGTTTTTGTGCATATGCACACTGTTAGTAGGAATCCAACACACACGTTTGTGACTCCAGGGCTGTGTTTGCATGGGACCATTTAGAATTTTTTAAACAGACTACAGTAATCCCTCGTTTATCGCAGTTAATTAGTTCCAGACCAACGTTCCCTCGTACACGGCTCTCGCGTGCTCAGCTCACGCAAATCCATGCAGGGCACAAAATACAACCCAACCTGAACCTGTAAATGAAATAAATACATAACAATGTATTCTGTACCATTTTGCAATGCAACTCAGTGAAGGAAAATGAAGTGGCAACAACACAATGATGAACACTGTTGAGCCGATGATGAGATCCTTTTTGCACGTATTTCTGCAGCCAATCAATTAACTGACAGCACGTTACTTAGCAGGCCTGCATGCCACTGTTTTGCAGGTTAGCGTATAGCTAGTGCTGCAGCAGAGTTGAGAGCTAAGTGCTGCTTGCTAACCCCGTATTATGGCGAAACATTCAGTGCAACATCCACTCACCAAGCCAAAGTAAAAAATTAAAAAAAACAGGTCTTTTAAGTTGGATTTGCTGTTAGAATATGTGCAAACAGGAGAACAAGAGGTGAAACTGGGTGAGATTTTGTCATTTTCAAATGAGAAAGGGCTGCTTTATAAAACATGCTGCAAAACCAAAGTAGCAAGCGAGTTTTCTGAGTAAAAAGTGTGGCGTGAATGTGTGTAACTGTGCATGTTTTACGGCCGTGCTTTTATTTTAAAAGCCAAACGTACTGGATACCTTAAGTGTCACGCCGAGTTTGTAAAAGTAAACATATACAACAAATATGGCATCAATTTCATGTAAATTTCATGTACATTTCATGTAAATCATTCAGCTTTAAAACAGAAAATGAAAGTCAAATCAGGAAATTAAAGTATACCTAACAATATAAATGGTAAACAAGAAAAGAAATGGGAAATAAAATTATAAACTAGGCGTTTTCTACAAGATAAAGATGGTTAATTGTATGAGACCATGGCTTGATTTGTCTGAGGTTGAGAATAAACATTCCTTACCGTCTGTTTGAAACAAGTTGTACACAAAATATGAAAGAATGGAAGTCCTCAGTTATCAGGTTTTGGACAGATGCGATCCTACAGTGTGCACATCTGATGCCGCTCTCCGAGGTAGAAGGAATGCTCAGGTTGTTTTTGTGTATGCTCAGATGCATGAAAAATGAGGGGGAACGTTGTTGATAAGTGAATTTCCATAAAGTAGGATTCCCTATTTATAAATTGAATGTTTTCGTAGTTAGTGCATAGGAACCCCGTTTACAACCTTCCCGATGCAGTTTTTAACATTAGTAACATAAGTAACACCCGCATAGTCATCTTTATGCTCGCATTGCTCAATACAGTCGACGTAATAAGAGTAAATAAACCATTTAAAACATGTAAATGTGACTCGTGCTTGTGTGTGTTGCTATAAACGTGTTCCCTAAGGGAGCTAAGTGAGGGGCAGACAGGAAGTGATGTCAGGGTTCAGAGCTGAGTTTCATCTTGGTGTGGGTTACGGTCGCAACAGTGGCTCGTGTTTTCAGTCAGGATTTTTATTAGGGATTATGGTGCCTGTTGCGAGATAATTCAAAGCCTGTTGTTCCTGCAGTCAAGTCCGGTGATTTTGCATTTCATCAAACATTACAGTAACATTACTGACACATAGTGACCAGTGTAGAATACTACATGGCATTGTCTTTGAATGCATCTTTTGAATGCCTTACAGTATATTTGTATTTTAGTCCATGTAGCCATTTTTATGCTTGAAAACGTGTAATTTAGGCAAAAAAAAATTACATTTGTTTAAATATCCATATGATTTGACAAATAGGTCATATTCAACCACAAAACAGCATGATTCATTTTGTAATACAGGATTGCGTAAATGTACCCTTTTAATGTCAACTTCCATCCATCCGTCTTCTATGCCGCTTATCCTCACTAGGGTCGCGGCTATGCTGGAGCCTATCCCAGCTGACTTCGGGCGAGAGGCAGGGTACACCCTGGACTGGCTGCCAGCCAATCACAAGGCACATATAGACAAACAACCATTCACTCTCCCATTCATCACATGGGTCATTTAGAGTCGGCAATTAACATAATCAAAGTCAACTTGATTTTCATTTTAAATTGTACCAGCTTTCAGTGTCTCTATTTTTTAAATTGGAGCTAGTTGGTTTGAGATTTGATACTTTGATCTGAATTGGCACCTTTCTCAAAACTGCTGACCGAGTTTGAATGTTTGGAATGGTTGGCATTAAACTTGGTTTATTGATGGATAACAGCAGATTCCAAAACTGGGCGTACCTGCTTTACCTCCACAAATAAACATACAGGAGAGTAAACTTATAAATCAAAAGGGAAAGGTATAATGAGAAGTCCAACCTTTCCATTGACGTCTTAAAGGTTAACAAGCAGCCAATAAAGCCTGGGACTAACTTGGTCTCATTAAGAGAGGAACAAACGAATGCAGTATGGATGGAGTCGACCTGCTTGTATTCGGTGAATCAGAGCAATCACTGGTCTGTCAGAAGTTTTCCATTGATTTCCTGGCGAAATCTACTATAACATCTGGTCCAAGCTAGCAAACCGAACCTTTTTCTATTTTTGGATTGTTCAACCCAAAAGAAGAAGTGCAGTTACTTTGTAATTGCCATGTGGTGTTGAGGCAGGTTATTGGTCAGTAGTTTGATTCTAAGGGTTATTTATGATGAGGGCTGTCCGACCTTGGGTTAAATATTTTGGGTGGTTCCCCAATGTTACCAGCAGCCTGGAGAGCAGTTAGCTTCTTAAGCCAGTAGGTGTGAATCATGTTGGGCCCTGGTGCTGTCCAGCTCTTCACTCTTGCTTGGATATCTGCAGTTGTGATGATTACCGAGTCCTGTTCTGGGTGGTTGCTGTGCTCTGCTTGTACTGTAAGTCTGACAGCGGTTGGGTGTTGGTGTTGTGTGACGCCTCCTTCTCCCAGATACTCTTTCAGTATTTCTCGGTCTCAGCTTTGGGTGGGTCTGTGGTGGTCTTGTTACCCTGCCAATGAGAGTATACCCTGGGTTGTTGGAGAACATCATGTTTATTCTCCTGGTCTCTACTTCGCTCTTGACCGTGGGGCAAAAGTGACATCCAAGTGGTCCTTTGGCAAGACCCTTCCCTCTACATGCTGCTACCTCAAATGAGAAATACAAATAATAATAGAGTCATAACGGCTTGGACGTCGCCCGGGTCAACAAGGTCTGTGTCAGGTGTTGGGGAACCAGGAGACTCTGGTGAGAAGTTGGCTACTGGAACATGAAAAAGACCAGCAGCATGGAGCAGAAAGGGTTTAAACCTTGAAATAATGGTTGATAAGGTTTATACAGCACATTTTGTGATGTTCATAAAGTTTGTTATATTGTTATTTTTATTTCATATGTATATTTGATACATTTTCTGCTTTTATAAAGGTTGTTACAGTGCTGGTTGTAAGCTGTTATTTATTGGAGTTGTTTATTGTTTGGCAATAAATGTCACTGTTTGTGAAAATGCCTTCCTTTTTTTCTGAGGTAGGCTAGATAATATTTAAATAATGTAGAAATGTATGCACCTTACTTTATGGTAGGAAACATTTATTTTCAACCTATTTGTCTCATCTGCCTACGTCACAGCCAGATAGTGGTGAAGGGTGATGACGTAATGGGAATCAAGCGGCGTCCCATTTCTTAGCGGGTTCTTCTCCTTGGCCCTCGGTTTTTAGTGGTAGGGGTAAGACAAGGGGTAGGGCTAAGGGGTGGAATTGGGATTCAGCCTTATTGTCTGAAGGCAACAAAATTAAATAGAAGGCCATGTCTGGAGTGTCTCACTTGACAAGATTTGTAAAGATTAGGAGCAAATAGAAGAGTAAATTCAACTAAATTTCATGTTACTCTGATAAGCTCTTGTCAACATAAAGAGATACATACATTGCTTGAAAATAGACACGTGATACTAATCGTTTAAGATGCCTGAGAACATACATTAGAGAATATATAATATAACGTCTAATGTAATCTAATACACAATATACTGTATACACTCTGTTGAAAAAAAGTCCAGAAGGTAAAAGGATAGAAAGTTGTGCAATTACTTTCATGTAATTTGACCCTTTGCCAGTTGTGAAAAATATAATAAAGTGATGAAATTAGACTGATTTTGCTTTTCCTCTCATAATAATAGAATGCATTTTCATAGCTCACAGTATGGTGTCAACCATTCCACCTATCTCGCATTCCACTGGTAATAAGACTGTCCAGAAAGTGAAATCAATTATCAAACCAATCCTGTTTTCCCCCATAGCTCTTGACCTTGTTGCTTTAGAGTATTTACCATGAATATGAAATTCATGATGCAGATTACTTTCCTGATTACAGAACTGCTGTCTTCCTCTAGCAATGTGAATAGCAGGTAGATGTAATCGGGGCCCTGTGGCAAAGGGGTCCTTATTTAGTTTGTGAGTGAAGATAGCAGCAGGGAAATGAAAAACCCAGTCTCATTTCCTGTCAGCTGCAGCCTCTATGAGCTATCAAAGCACAAAATGTTCTTCTAGTGATACAAATCGCTCAACCGCTGGAGTCCAACCATAAACCAAAGACAAAATTGCTTTTTTTTCCCACTTGCTGTGTGGACCACCATGAAAGTCTGTGTTGGTGGCGGCAAGCTATGCAAGGAGCCATGCATGGTACAATTTCCTTTTGTCAGCCCACTCAAAAGGCTAGGAAGACTTTTCACCACGGTCACACTGGTTGCCATGGTTGCAGGCGTAATTAGTCATCCCATGGTAGTAAAAATAACAGCATTGCTTACTGATTTACAGTAACGGTAATCTACTTGATTACCATTACAAACGTTACAAGGCCGTTACCTTTATAGTGAAATGTGGCGCATTATTATTCACCGATAGTTTACAGCTGTTATCTGCTCGCCCGTCGGCTCAGCCAGTGCACAGGACAGGAGCTGCAAATAAAAGTTGTTTTTTTTTCTGATTGTCCTTCTGTGAGGGGAGAGGGCTGACTGACACATAAGTCATGATGACTGGCTTAAGGTAGAGTACAATTTCGGTGTAAGCCAATCAGCGCCAGAGTTGAGGTGGGTGTCACTGTTACAAACCTCCACATTCTCCACAAGAGAACTTCAATGCAACAATGGCAAGTGTGAAGCGGTCTGCCATACAGGTGGTCCTCGGGTTACGTACGAGTTCTGTTCCTAGACTGTGATGTAAGTTTGTTTTTTGTTAGGGATGCTCCGATCAGGGTTTTATGCTGCCGATTCCAATCATCCAGGACTGAAATCGGACGATACTGATCACATGGATTAATTACACATTTTTCAATTTATTTATGATGAGTGCTATCGGCCAGGGGTGCCGTATAAAAGGCAAAAGTGAAGACAATTCCAAGGTCCCTTGACTGCCACTGGCCCAAAAAATACTAATTAACATTAGTTTTTTATGAGGGATAGAATTCCTAGCTTAAAAAATTACCTTCATTTAGACAAAAAAATATTTTACTTACTTTTTGAAGACAACTCATGAAACTTACAGAGGATGCGACACCTTCTTTAAGGAGACTTTGGCAAGCTTCCACCGCTGAGAAAGGCTGCCCTTGTCCGATGAAATCAATTATTAGCTTAGCCATCTGACCGCCAAACACAGACTGGTGAGTGTTACGCACATGACTTAGCTGTCGTTTGATGTGAGATGCCGTGAGCCTCCAAATCTCACCATACTCCGTTAAGTGTTGTTCCTCAAATGCGGTATTAAAGCTTTTTAACCTTCCCAAGATAGTTTTCGTGGCATGTGGAAGCAGCTAGGTACCACACGGAAGACATGATTGATTATTTTTTGAGGGAAGTAGGAGGACGACGCTGCCCAAGACGTTAGTTAGGGCAAGACACTACACTGCACGAAAGGGTCGCACCGGGATCGAATGGTGATCCGATCTTCATGATCGGGATTGGCTGCCGATCCGCTGTATTTGTGAAGGTTGGATAATATCGGCCTCCGTCACGAGATCGGCCCGATCCGGTTGCAGTATCACGATTGTAACTCTAAGCCACCCTCCGACATGGCAGGTGCTGTAATGCTTCTCAAAGCTGGTTGCCACTCGACTCGCGCCAGCCGCAAGAAGCAGAAAACACAACACCGCCATGCAGCTCCTGCCCTTCCAAAGTCACTCTTTGTCCACACTGTCTAAGGCAGGGGTCTCACACTCAATTTCACTGGGGGCCAATGGAGGTAGACTCTGGGTGAGGCTGGGCTGCATCAAGTATTGGGAGTAGGGCTGGGAATCTCAGGGTACATCACGATACGATTTGCGATACATGGCTCACGATAACGATAAAACCTTGATACGGTGATAATGTGACACAAAAAAAATAATTTAATAGTTTGTAGTTTGCTGCATTCAGCTGGGATAGGCTCCAGCTTACCCGTGACCCTAATGAGGACATGCTGCAAAAAGAATGAGACTGTTTTAGTGCAACATTATTCCCCATAGTAGTAGTTGCCCTGTGTGTGTTTACTGACCTGTTGCATGTTGTGCTGTCATTTTGTGTTAGCACTGCGATTGTAGGCAGTGTTCTGTCTAGTGACCTCCCCCCCCCCCCCCCCCCCCCCCCCCCCCAGCTGTGAGTTCAGTGCTGGTGTTTACGTGCCCCTGCAAGTAACACTGAACTTGCTGGGCTGCAATTACACTACCCGCCGCAAAGGTCCCGCGGGCCACAAGTTTGAGACCCCTGACGTAGACCTTGCAGGCCACATTTACAGTAGTCTTTCCTGTCAAGTCACGGGCCGCAAAATGTGACATGGCAGGTCGCAAATGGCCCGCGGGCATCGAGTTTGAGACCCCTGGTTGTAAGGCCTTCTCATAGTCTATGAAGCTGATGTAGAGGAGGAAGGTTCCACTCCAGTGACAGCTCCACTATGATCCATCGACTGGCAATCTGGTCAGTGCAGGATCTGTTCCTGCGGAAGCCGGCCTGCTGGTCATGGAGCTTGGGGTCATTTGCCTCGCTCATCCTCTCCACATCCGTTGTAACTCTTCTCTCATGAAACATTTGTCAGCTACTAAACTAAATCCAAATAATTTGACATATTTGAAGCTTTTTCAACAAAGTAATGCAACAATTACTTTCCCCGATAATTAATCATATTTATGATGGAATCATTCTGTTACTAATTTAGTTTTGGGGGAAAGTAAATAGTAAACATCAGTAATTACTTTTTTAAAGTCATTTGCCCAAAACTGGTCATCAGGAATTGCAATCCCATTTATTGAACAGATTTTATAGCCGGCACACAACTCAGACTTGAAATATTTAGACCACAGACAGTAAGTCAAAAATGAAAGGAATGGTTGACCTCAAAACACAGCATACTTATGTCTTGCATAATTCTTGAAGCTTCAGAAGCCTCGGCATCATGCCAAAGATACCTTGCTCCGTATTTTGCCTCAAAAAGTGTTGATTGATAAAAGCCTGCTAACCTCAACTCTTTTACAACATGTCAGGCATTACTTTGTATATACCTATACAAATAAGAAGGTGAATGTTGTCCCAATATTTTTGGATACTTGAATTACAGTGTTCCCTCGCTACAACGCGGTTCACTTTACATGGCCTCACTGTTACATAGGGGTTTTTTTGTGTGCAAGTTTTTGCAGTGTAGCATGTTTTGTTTTTTTTTACAGGGTATGAACGTGCATTGTGTTCTGCGTCCTGATTCGTCCTGATAATTGTTCTATCGCTTGCACTGTGGCTCTTGAGTGCTCTGTTTGCAAGTTTTCTCCCCGACAAAACTCCCAATGTCGACAATATGACTTTAATGCTTTAATGATGTGACTCCTGATGACATTAATGCCCTGACTGATGCCCACTCACAACCGCCGACTGATGAAGACTTGGCACAGATGACAAAGCCATCAAGCGAGGATGAGGGAGAAGAGGGAGAAGAGGACACAAGTGTTGATGAAGACGAGGAGGATGGACTAACACTTGATCGCTTGGCAACCATGGTGAGAAAGGCCAATTAACTTCAACGAGCTGCACAAGAATGGGAAGCTCGGATGTTTCGTTCATTACAGTTCTCAAATATAATCAAAGGGGGCATGTTTCTTCTGGCCCAGAAGAAAAAAAAGCGCCAACAACTATCTGTAACTATGTTCTTCAGGACGAAGCCAAAGACGCACGGTCAGAGGAACTGTAAAATACGCGTGAGTCACTATTAATAATTTCTTGTGTCCAACCTCGTAGATTGATCAAAATTTGTTGTTTCTAAAAGCTATCATATTTTTCTTTTTGTAGGAAAACGTGGATTAAGCAGAACGTGGAGGGACGTTTATATATTTATTTCTCAAATAAATGTTTTAGTCTAAAACAGGTTTTGATCTTTGGTATCATTCTATAACACAGCAGTGTACTTATTTATATGTGCATGTGCTTTTTTCAAATCTATGAAGGTTCGAACGTTGAGAGTGTTTAAACGAGAGAAATGTGAGAAATGTTAATGCCTGAGAAAAGTGTATAGAGAGTGTGTGTGAGGGGTTTTACAGCCTTAAAACAGATATAATAAAAGAAAACACATATCCTGTAAATGAAAAAAACATATATAATAAACAAAAAACATATCCTGTAGACGAAAAAACATATCCTGTAAATGAAATGTATAAAAAGGGGGAAAAAAATGTACTTCTACTGCACAGATTTCACTTAGCACAGGTATTTTTTGGAACCTAACCCCCGCGTTAAACGACGGAACACTGTACATGTAATAGTTTAGGGGTAACTTTGGTTTCAGGCTGTCCACAGCAGGTTTTTCATTGTCCTCACCCCATTTCCTCAGGTATTTCTCTTAGTCAAGCTGTGACACTTTGCAGCAGCGTCAAAATAAACGATGTCAGGCTCAGTGAAGTCATAGTCATATATAGACTGGTGTGTCACAGTCTACAGCATTTCATGGACTCTTGACAACACAAATCATTTTTTTTTTAAATACCATTGCTCAAAGTCAGTGAATAGCCAGGTCTTGTACCAAGGTCATTAGAAAACAAAGTCTACTGAATTTACTTTGAAAGAGCTGAGAGTAAGTTTGCACTTTTCTGGTCCTGATAAAAAAATAAAGTATGAGCAAACAACGTTCATTAGTTAGTCTCCTGCAGGATGGGAGACAGCAAGATAAACTTCCGATTTATTATATTTCTTTTTATTTATTTGTTCTTCTTTAAATAGAACTCTACAACAGCAATACAAATAGGTAGTGACTATTGATTTCCATTTTCTTTTTAAAAAGCAGTGCTGACTGTTCACCAAAGCCAATGGTCTAACCGACCGTATCTATTTCTATGCTTGAAGTTTATCATATATTTAGAAATTTGTGTTTATACAGTATAATTTTTTTTTTACAGTACCTGCCCCCAATGTAACGTGTCCTTGGAGTTCATGAAAAGGCATATTTCATTTTAAAAGGTAATTTTAAAAACAGGGTAATTGGCATTGGTCTTCTTCTTGATTACTAAGTTTCCAAATTTGTTTTCATCATTTCCACATCTTGAACTGATTCTTTGTTTCACATGATTTGATGTCATGCTCGCCTGGCTCAGCCGCCCAGCTCCCTCCTTTTCCTTACGTTTGAACCAGCTGTCTCTTGTTTTGTAATCAGTCTGTGTGTATGAAGACGCGTCTCACAGGCTGGATTTACATCACATTGTTTAAATGACGCAATTCAGATATTTTTCTTCCTGTGTGGCCCAGTTTGAATATGCGTCATAAAGACAAAAATAATAGAATCAGATATCCTCAGATCTAAATTAGGCCTCTTTTATATGTGCCTTGATGAATCCGATATTTGCCAGTGCAACTGCAGTGCAAATGTACAAATCATACAGTATATACCATGTCAGAACGAGCTTGATAGTGGTTCATGGCATATACACACCTCTACCCAAACAACAGGCCCAAGTAAACAGAAAAAAACAGTGGTAAGGACAGAACATAGACCATTAAATGAGGTATTTAATAAGTAGACAATACTGGAGTTGCACAGACCATTAAATAAGGAAAAGTGATTGCTGACAGCATCCAGTGTAACATTGCCTGCATTTATCCTCCTTAACCTCTGGTCTTTCCAGGCCAACTAAACAATATGTCATATCTGCTATTTTTATTTGGTAATGATGGCAGAGGTGAAAGTTCAACCTAGTAAACACTCCTTGTCAAAACTTTAGGAATAATAGTGTTACCAAAACTAACTTTGAATATCGTGTCCAAGACGCTGATGTCCAAGGTCATATGGGTGCCTATTGTGTGTTTCACACTATTACACGATGCCCCTCATTTACATGTGTCTGATGTTAATGTGTGTCTGACTCACAGAGCACATAATCAGTGCAAAAATATAAATATTGAAGAGGTCATGAACTGTTGTTGCCAAAATGCTGGATTGCAAACATGTCCCAATATGAATTTAACATTAAAAAAAAACATTTTAAAGTTTTCTAATAAGGCATTGAGTCTGAGCAACGCATTCATTGGGGAGCTGCAATGACGTCAGCTTCCCTTATTTTGCTTTGGGCTCTGGGTGCTATGGCTCCCTCTGGTCAACAGAAGCAGCATTGCAGCGTCAGTTTCGATTCTTCCTATGCTCTCCTCCAATGAAATGGTTTTCACAACTGAAATGCATTATGGGAACACTTTAAAATATTGTATTTTTTCATATAAAACTCATATTGAAACATGTATTTAAGGCCTAGGCTACCAGCACTTGTTAGTTCGCTGACGAAGCTCTTCGGATGAGGAGCGAAACATCCGACACCTTCTTCACAGAAGTACAGATGACGTCTCAAGAAGCCTTTCCCTCATGAGTCACACTGTTATATCGAGTAATGACCTCCTGCAATTTCCAATGCTGGTCCTGAGTTTAGCTCATGATTGGCTTCTGTATAAAGAGCTGACTGGTCCTCACAGACTTGTGTGCATCACAAAATATACCACTTCATGACAGTGGACATATAAGAACATATGTGGTTATTAATATAATATAAAGTATATATATAAAGTATATAAAGTATGTATATATATATATATATATATATATATATATATATATATATATATATACATACTTTATATTATTTTTTTTAAATGTATTTTAAAAGCAGCCCCCGTATCTTTTGATTTTTTTGTATGCGGCCCTTAGTGGAAATAGTTTGGACACCCCTGATTTAGTATAACCAGTTAACCCGGGATGTGGGAGAAAGCCGAAGTACCCAGAAAAAAACGACATCGGCACAAGAAAAACAGACAAACTCCACACACAGACGTTCGAACGGAGATTTAAACCTTCACATTTCCATGATGAATAAACAGCCAGGAGAGGAAACACTCCCATTAGCCTGTTGTTGTTTTTTTTAACATTGCACCTACACTACTGGTGAATGTAAATTAGCTGTGCACTTCTGCAGGGTGTCAGTTGTACCTTTATTAATGCTTGAGAGGTAATAGGAGGGAAGCGATTACAACAAGCCCAAACTTGTGTTGAGGGTCTGATTCAATTTAGTGTTGGGGGATGTCTACTATATTACCTTAGTGAATTACTGCTCTCACTCGTTTCCTCTAACATTCAATCTGGGTTTCTATAAATGTGTTATCTCGCCACGGCACAACAGCACAGAGCAGCGTTAGGCCTACTGGATACCGTAGGGATGTAACAACATGAACAAATTAGATTATGTTTGCCAAGTAGATGCAGATGTCATTCAAATTGAAAGGAGCAATGTTGTTTATTTTTTTCAGTATTCTTTACAATACTTTGCAAAAGTTGGAAAACTGTCCCTGTGAGCGGACAAAAGTTTCATCATACACTGTGACTTCTCGTGGTGTATAATATGAATGCAGCGATTATTTTCTCGTTAGGTTGTCTGAGCTCATACCCCGTTCTGGTATGGTGTAGCATGATTACTTCTGCTGCCTCTTCCTGCTAGCCTCACTGTTTCGTCCCAGCAGCCGCTTACTGTTTTCTGAGCTGAATTTCCTAATTTATGTTTTTTTTTTTTTTATGGGGCTCTGTTTACTCAATGTCGCTCTTTGTTTCTGATTTTTGTCCACTACATTTTTTCCTTCCTGTACACCTGAGATATTGATTCTCTGCATGTAACCACAATTAAAGACTCTTTCTTTGTTTATTGTCTTTATCTCTGCAGCTCGGGCAAAACCGATCACTCAACATCACACAAAACCTTTGGAAAGCCCATGTCCTTTAATAATTGGCCTGCAGTTTTTTGCATGACGTATGGCAAATGTGTGACAATTGCCAATTGCCAAATGGGTTCGATTCTCCCTTGGGCATTTCTGTGTGGATTTTACATGTTTTCTCCGGGTACGCCGGTTTCCTCCCACATTCCAAAAACATGCATGTTAGGTTAATTGGCGACTCTAAATTGTCCATAGGTATGAATGTGAGCGTGAATGGTTGTTTGTCTATATATGTGCCCTGCGATTGGCTGGCGACCAGTCCAGGGTGTACCCCGCCTGTTGCCCGAAGTCAGCTGCGGTAGGCTCCAGCATACCCCCGTGACCATAATGAGGAGAATAATGAGCATAGAAAATGGATGGATGGATGTTGAGGGGGTTCATATTTGTGCTCAGTGCCTGGTGCCCACCCCACACACTGCTCACTAGTGGATAAAACCAAAGCACAAGTTACAAGGTGACATCTGTGTCAATGTAAACAAGGAAGTGAGGACGTGGGTGCACGATGCAGGGACACATTTGAATTTATCACAAAATCCTGGAGGCAGTGGCGGTGGCTGGCATATGCATTATGTACAAGCACACACGGCGGCATTGATGAAGGGGCAGATTTAAGTGGTTTAGACTGGCAAAATATAATTGTGTGTGTGCGTGTGTGTGTGTGTGTGTGTGTGTCTTCAAGTTAAACATCATGGCAGTTTGTCTTCTACTTGGTGGGTTTATTAAGCTCTGGTCTTTCAGCATTCACACATAGCATCAGCATTTCAGAACAAGGATGAGATGAAAGAAGATAGGTAAAAATATACGGAAGTTAGACATAAGATTCACTCATAAGCACTTAACGACGAGTTGTTCAACAACAGTCAAATCAAGTGCGAAATCTTAACCCTTGACAGCAGTCACAGCAAATGATACTGCTGGAAGTTTGTCTTCATCCACAGCAATACTTGTTAAATAGTGGGGCGGGACCACCTCGGGGGCGCAGTGTTGTGTTCTGGGGGACGTGAGAGGCAGGGATTACTTTAAATGTTAGTGAAGACCTGCCAACGTGTACAAATTTATCTTACTCAAGATGCAATTTGACTCTTGAATACGCTTGTATTCTTCACAGGTCTCCATTTTGTGGCATTTTTCCTGGTTTCAGTTTCGAGTTCAGTCTGTACAGTACAGATAAGTAAATAGATATTTAGTTTCTCATTAGTATTTCAAATCGGGGAGGCGTGAAAACATTTCTGTCCCGTGATGGGGCATGACAGAAAATAATTTAGAACCACTGATCTACAGTGACACAGGCACTCGAGTTAGCATTCCATAGACTGAAGGAAGAAAACGTGGCAATCGTATTTTGGCTTTCAAAATGAAATTAGGCAGAATGATTTCAGTTGACTTTTGAAGATTTTTTCTGATAGTAGTGAGATTGGTAATGATTTTGGTCGCAATAATTGTGATAGCAAATTTTCAGATAAATTCATCTCTACTGTGTGGTGTGACGAAGAGATCACATTTTGTTTGTGGCATTACGCATCACTCCACTATTTGCAAACACACATGCAAATGCTGAGAAAAGAAAAAATATGATGTGGATGTTAGTCATCGCTGACTAACGTGGCCTTTTCAGAAATGTAAAGTAGGAGTGTGTTTGTCAAAGAAACCAAGACCAGTATGTGCTTTCCAATTTGTTTCTTTGGAAACAGTTTTTTAAAAAATCACAAAATGTATACAAAGACATAAACATGATTGTCCCTGCAGTTTTGTCTTTGACCGGCCTTAATAAATATTCCAGAGTCCCTGTTGTGTAAAACTGAGACAGAGCCAAGAGGGGAACAAGTCCACATTACAACATGAAAATAATAAGATATGTGGTTTTCATTTGTCTACTAATGTGAATGAATAACTGTGCTAACATATTAGGTCAGTGCTACATCAGGTGTTAAAATAAACAGTGTCTTATGATGTTAGTGTGTGGCAAAGTTTGTACAAACACTGCACACAACTCATTAACATGACTCCAGTGCTATCACAGCATGAGGTGTCTGGGCTGGTCTATTAATACTCGATATTGGGGGTGCCGAGTGTTCAAATCCAAATGTTGAAGGTCAAATTTCTCGATATTGCATGTTTAAATCTATACAATTATGAAGTTTATTCATATATCATGTATGTACCCCTATCCGTCTCGTGCGCAGTATACGGATGACACAGTTGACCAGACAAAGTGTAGACCAGCGGTCACCAACGTTTTTCCTTGTGAGAGCTACTTTTAGAGAGCTACTCATTTTTGTAACATTTATTTTCAGAGCTTATTTTAAACCCAAACAAAGCGAATATGCTTGTTTTACCAGAACATTAACAAAATGATGGTGTCTACAACTCACATTTTCTATTTCAGAATACATTTCTTTCTAGTGTTTTTTCATTATTAACTGAAAACCTGAATGAAAAGCAGGCTTGCGGGCGCCTCATGTGGTCGTGGGGGGCTACCTGGTGCCCGCGGGCACCACGTTGGTGACCCCACGTGTAGACTTTCATAAAGGACTCTGCAAGGGACTTTTATAGCGCCTGACTTTATCAGGTTTGAGCCAGGGGGATGTTTTCTGAAGAGTCAACTCAACGAACGACCACAACTCTCATTGACCATTAGATTGTTAGCTTTCTTTGTCGCGAGTGAACAATGGCTATTAAAGAGAAATGTGTGTGTTACAGCAGTCACATTTATTGCAAATATTCATCCGAAATCACATAAGGACTTTGCAAGCATGGGTTTAACGCCTTCTTAACGAGTCATATACACACAGGAAATAATATACTATGAGCTTTCATTTTTGCTATATTTTTTTGTGTTTATCACGATTAATTGGTTCCAGACCTGACCATGATAAGTGAATTTCCACAAAGTAGGATTCTTTGTTTATAAATGGAATATTTTCATAGTTAGAGCATAGAAGAAGGCCTGTTCACGACCTTGGACCTCATTCACGAACATCTTCTTAAAAGTCTTCTTAAGAACTGTACTTAAGAAGGTGCGGGTTGGAAACTACGCCACATTCACGACACGTTCTTAAGTAGGGATAATCGTTCGGACCGGTGTTCTTAGGTTGATGAATGCCAACTGCACATGCATGCCCATGCCCATGCATGTGAACCCTAATTTGCATAGGTCACCGCCTATTATTTCCTATATAAGGTAAAAAATGTGCCGTGCGCAACAGGCAGCTGGAGGCGGAGATGGCAACGCGCAAGGGCAAGACTGAGAAGCAGCTGGACAACAAACGAAAGAAAACTTCAATTCTACTGAAATAGAGGTGCTTTTACAAGGAGTGACCGAACACAAGACCACCTTATTTTCACGTGTATCCACCGGTCATCAGGCCATCCAAAAAGAGTCGGCATGGAGCACCATTGCAGGAAACATAAATGCCGTTTCCACAGAAAAACGCGCCACCGCAGAGGTTAAAAAGAACTGTTTTGACTTAGAATAGACTCAAAAAAAAGATTGGACTGCACCGGAGGGATCTGGAGGAAACGGGAGGTGGGCCATCAATCAGAAACCAAACCATTTCGGAAACTCTAGAAAATATTTACACAATCATGATGGAAAAATAAAGTCAAAATACATAGTTTGTGTGTGACAATTTATTTAGGTTAATTACATTTCATTGCGATGTTATTCTGATGATCCTGCACACCTGCAAAAACAGAGAGGGAAGCCTGAAGCCTGAAGCGGGACATCAAATATTCGTCGCTTTCAGCAAATAAATCTACATGCTCCCTAAACATTCTCTCTCTGCGCAGCGCACGTCCAGCCAGCTACTTTTTTTTTTTTGATGAATTGGGATTTGAATATATATTTATCGATGGAGTATATTTGAGTTGTTTTGATGATAAATAATTGTTGGGATATTTTATTTGCACTCCATTTTTTTGGGATCAGGTTGCAAAATCCATCATGAGGGCGATTGCACATTGAAAGTGCAAGCTTTGCTTGTGCGTAAGAGTCCTCCTGAGCGTTCGTAGAATTTGTTCTTAGATCTAAGAACTGTGAGTTAAGAACACGTTTCGTGAATGCCAAAAATCTTCGTAAGAAGGCTTTAAGAACACATTTGTATGAGGCCCCTTGTTTTTAAAATCATTAGAGCCCTCTAGACACAAACACCCCATAGTCACCTTTACACTTGTATTACCCAATACAGTCGACGTAATAAGAGTAAATAAGCCATTTAAGGCATAAATAGGACTCACGCTGACATGGGTGTATGTATATATATATGTATATATGTTCCCGAGGGCAGTGGTTCTCAACTGGTTTGTATTTATTTAATATATTACATGTATTTATTTAATATATTACATGTATTTATTTAAACTGTAAATGTAAAAAGACTGTTAGTTATGGGGTTCCCTAGAGGGCGCTAACTTTTGAATGTGTTGCAAGCATTAGATCTCGCCCTCTTCCTTCCTTTCCAAGCGTTGGCAGTGAAATTTTGAGCCAGTTGCAAACAGTCCCTTTAACGAAAAGACAAAGTGCAGTTTGAAGTTGACGTAGTGTAGAATATCGGTGTACCAGCACAAAACAGGTTGTTTTTATTCACATATTCAAAAATTATTTGAACAAAAACTGTCTGTAAAGGTTTTTAGTACATGTTATATTTGGGGAGTTGAATCAGAGCATTTGAATATGGACCTGGATAAGAAGTGAAACAAAAAGTTAAAACTCAAGCGAGTCCAGTTGCTCTTATTCGACACTCAGTAGGTAAGTTTAATAATAATAGGAGAACGATTTCTTCTTTGGACCACCCCTCCTATCTAGTCTAAGCGAATTTCCACAAAGTAGGATCCAATATTAATAAATTGAATATTTTCGTACTTATAGCATAGGAAACCTGTTTACGGCCTTCTAAAAACGGGTTTTAACATTATTTAAGCCCAGTAGACATTGAATAACTCCAATTTAATATTTCTAAGCTTAAGAATGGGTTTTAAAGTGAGTGTGGAAAAAAGACAAAGAAGCCAAAAACATACCATTTCCACACAGAATGGGAGGAGAACTTTTTTTTTCCACTCCGTCATGTCGGACTCTGCATCTATGGCTGCAAGTTAAGGTAATTAAGACATATCTCATCAATGTAACATTACTGATGCCTAGTGACCAGAATACCACATATGACTTCCAATAATTTTTGATTAATAATAAGTCATATTCAACCACAAAACAGCGATAATTTATGAGTGTGCAGAGTTTGCATGTTCTCCCCTTGCGTACGTAGGTTTTCTCCGGGTGTTCCAGTTTCCTCCCACATTCCAAAAACATGCATGTTAGGTTAATTGGAGACTCTAACTTGTCCATAGGTATGAATGTGAGTGTGAATGGTTGTTTGTCAAGATGTGCCCGGCCATTGGCTGGCGACCAGGCCAGGGTGTACCCCGCCTCTTGCCCAAAGTCGGCGGGGATAGGCGCCAGCGTACCCCGCGACCCTAATGAGGATTAAGTGCCATAGAAAATGAATTAATAAATATTTGAAAAACTGCAATGTCGCAACTATACCTGTAAACTTGCACCCCCAAAAAAATCATACTCATCAAAAACACTGATAATATGCTGAAAAGAATAAATATATTTAGTTTTCACCATCATACATGCAAGTATTTGTCCTACAAATTCCCACTGATCCACCACAAAATCCAGTCTGGTCCACAGGGGGATGATCTGAGGCCTGAGGCAAGCCCTCTGGTGCCATCCGAGATATAAGCAAGGTGACTTTCTCCCTTTTAAGGGAGCAGGGTAACTCCTACAAATAGTATCTAAAGTGCTGATCTCTATTTTTTCTGAGTAATTCTGCCTATCTTTCTGTACTCACGCTGCTTTGTAATCATGCATTATTAGCATTGTGTCATTACATTTCAGTATAAATCACATCCAACTGCTTCAACAATGAAATGTGCTGTGGGAATGAAATTATACAAAACCTGCTCATATGCAGATCAACAACAGCGAGGAGTGGTATCACCGCAGACTATTTATCTCCAGCTCTCACTAACATGGCAGACAAGAAAGGTCTTTTATGAGTAATGCAAATCTCACAACACAAGCAGGGCTTGGCTTCTATCTCCAGAGCTTTGAAATGTGCTTACTACCGAGGCTATTTTAGACCAATTGCTTGGTTGTCTTCCTCTATTTATCTAACAACGATAAGCAATAGTGAAGTTCTACCTTAACCCACTCCCATGTAACATATTTAGAGCTTTCGGCTTTCTGCCTCATTCCTCACTGCCAGGATGTGTGCTCACGCAGTGTGTGTGTGGCCTTGCCATGTGTCTTGTTGTGTGCATGAATGGTGTTTGAGAAATGTGGTGGTCTGTGTTCATCAGCCAGTGTGAGCCATTAGTGCAGTGGATGTCCTGAATGAGATTGTGTGAAGTAACAGTGACACCCACAGGAGAAGAAAAACACTCCCAACGTTCTCCCTGATCATCCCCTCCATGCATGATTGGGCAGAGAAAAAAGACTGAAAAATTAATGTCACATTATTTTTTTCCAATTTGAAATACTTTATGCCTGCACGAGAAATATTCTTTTACGATTTGACCGGTAGCTTCTTGGTACATAACAAAATGTGACAAAATGTATCTCACAGCCCGACGGAGCACAAAGTGAGTCAATTTATGTCTCTGAATCTGAATCTCAAAACCACAAGGTGGTGATTTATCGTCAATTAAAGTATTATTATTTATTATTAACACCTGATGAGATCCAGTAGCACGGGCAAGACCATGTCGTTGTCAGTAAACAGATGAAGGAAGGTACAGCTGTCTGTTTTTAACACAGGAGTCACCAACCTTTTTGAGCCCAAGATCCCTCAGGGCCTGTACTGCGAAAGCGGCTCAACAAGCGCAGGCTTTGTGCTCATGCAGCTCAACGAAACCTAAATTCCCCAAACAGAGTTAAATGGTACCGCGACAGTGGTTATCAACGTACTTTGTCACGTCCCATTCTTGGCTTCGTACTCAGTGTGCGTTCACATAAAAGTGGCCGTTTGACGTCATATTATTCTACTTTTGTGCAAAATTGGTTCGATCCCGGCCATTGTATTTTATTTTACACAAAATGAGCTGGTCACTATTACGGAGCGTAATAGCGTAATGGTGTCGCCGCCAGTAGAGTGAGGGTGGACAACAACTGTCTTTTTTCATTTTTGAATGATGTTTATATTGTTTACATATTTTACTGATCTTAATTATAGAATAATGTGTGTGTGTTTCTTGTTATTGAATGTGAGGCTGAGTGTGCGTCGGCTATAAATATGAGGGTTTAAATTTACTGTGTTGGGATGAACAAGCATATCTCTGTACAATGACAGTATGGCAATAAAGACTTTTTTTGACAGTGAAAAAAGCTCCAGCAGGTAGGTTTTGTGTTTGGGTCTACACTGCCCTTTAGGTAAAACACTTCCCAGTTTATTTATTCAAGTGAAATAATTACTTTTACGCATTATCTGTACCACGTGGTGACCACTAGGTGACAGTGTTGACATGTTTTGTGGCTAGTTTTTTCTTTTAGTTGGGCTAAAGTGTTCTGTTCCAGTTGATTGATGCCTCAGAGTGCTTATTCCTCCAGAAAATATAAGATGTAAGTAATATAAGAAAACCAGCGGGCTGAGTACTCACACAAGGACTGCTGCGACATTTATATCTGCCAACATTAGCCAAATTAATATTTCATATTGCATTCTATTCCTGACGCTCGGTTCAAAAAGTGAGCAAATGTAGCGTATTCCCTTGTCTGAAAATCTCTATGGCTTATAGATCATTTCAACAGGGAATGTTAGCGGATCAGTGTGATTTTGAATAATCCACTCTCGTGGTAGTCCTGCTCAAATTATTCTTGTTCCCAGGTTCACCGGCGTCCCAACAAATGGTGACACCATCTCAGAATGGGTTACACATTGAAACAGCAGTGCTTTCATAGTCAATTTTAAGCTGAAAGCCTGGACATAACCAGGCCGGGACCAGGTTAGCCAAGTTACCATGGTGATATAGCTGCTTTAGAAGAAAGCCACCTTCGTAGTACAGGCAAGCTTGGCTTTAGACTCAACAGACCTGGCTAACCCACTAAACTCGCTTTGCAGTACACCCCTCTGGTCTCTGCTTGAACCTAGGCAAGATCTACACCCCCACCCTCTGATTATATTACATTTTTTCAAATGTTTAACATATGTATAACATTGTTTTTATTATAAATATCACAAGACAGCTGGACGGCTCTGACGTGAAAGACTAGGAAGATTAGACAAAAACATGAGCTGGCATTGTTCAACTACAAGCTGGAACCATTAATGCCAGCATTTGACACAGTACGAATTTGCCTGTGAGAAAATACAAGTCACAAATGGCAATTCCGCAACTTTACACAGTGAAAGACAACATATACGGTTCATTTGGTCTCCAAAAATGTTGACAATAACATTGTTCAGCATCAATTTGTGAGACAATAAACATTTCGAAATGCAGTTGCATTGTTTTGTGACATGGTTAAATAAACAACCGTGTCCAGTCATATTTTTCCGTTGTACTTTTGTTAAAATTTATGTTAAATTTTGTCTCACCTCGTTCTCGTGGACCCAATCTCGTGCATTGTCTCGTCTCATGAGTTGGGTGCCTCGTGGCTCCCCTAGAAAATTTAAGACAAAATGAGCTGAATGCGCTGTCTGTGCTCCATCGGGATATTTGGGTGGATCACTGGCACTGGTGCACATGCACTGGAGGTTTGTGCAAGGCCATCGTTCTTTAAATCAATTGTAGAAGCTTTGACACCTGAGATGCTTAAATAGCACAATATAAAAATAACTATTCAATCCGGCAAGTTTGACATCATGTCACAAAAGTTGCCAATCATGTCTTTTTACTTTATGCATATGTTCTTCAGCCTTTCATCTGATGACAAATACCAGAGGACTGGACTACTACGTGTGAATGCATGTTGCCACCTTTTGTGAGGTTGGAGAGGTTGTTTTAAACAGGGGACGTTTATTTGGATATTATTTTGTGTTCGAATTACCCAGGTCAGCGTCAGCTGTTGCTTGTTGGCCCAACTCTGTTTCTCATTCAAGATATCTTTTAATGTTGGAAAATGATTGTTATTCTTCTGTATCATTGAACACAATAAAACAACCATAATGCAGAACATAAAGACACAAACAGAAGATTGAAAAAAACCCGTTAACTATGAAAATCTCATTTTATAAAATATAGCGGGAGTATTTGCCTTTGATGGTATGTTATAAAATCAGGCTTCCTTTGAAATACTTACATTAAATAACGGATTTTGTCATATAAAAATTTGCATATCTTTGAAACGCAAAAGGAATGTTTTATTTATGGTTAAAATGATGATACTGAGTGCAGTAAAGGACTTGATTTATGTTTGCCATCAACATGTCTTTGCAGCTACCGTGTACAACATGGAAGATATGGAAGAGAGACAAATAATAGCAAAGGGAAGCTGGAGTAAAGTGAATCATCTGTCACTCTGGTTTCCATCTGCCCGTGCTATGGACAAATGACTGCCCTCCACCAAGGCCTCAAATAACCTCAGTTAAGTAACAAACAGTCAACCCTCTTGTTGGAGGGTACACATTTAGGTTCTGCTTGTAAAAAAACAGTTCTTAATTATTACTGTGCTTGTCATCAATTACCCATCTGGCAAGTGTGAACGATATTTTGTTCCTCATGTCATCTGAATGCCAAATGTTGATTTTACAATTTTCAAGTGTTTGTACTCCAGCTGCTGTCTACTTGGCGGACTAAGTGGCCACGTTGTTTGTTGAATCAGGGTGATAAATATAGGATTGTGACAAGCCATGGCCCAGTGTTTCTCAGTGGTACACACTGTAGATGCTTTGCTTTCCATAATGGAAATGGAGCTGATTACATCCAAAGCTGTTTACATAGAAGAGGAAATGACACGTGTACAGCGTTGTTTATGCTTTAACACTGCAACTGTAGACTTTTCCGTTTTCTCCTTTCACGGACTTTTTTTTTTTTTTACAGCGTATCAACGTGCTTTGTATTTTGCGTCGTAATTTGCTAAGGGAGAACCCACGCATTGTGTTCTGGGTCATGATTGGCTGAGGGACTGTAGACCATTGTCAATCAATCTCCTCCGCACCTTCCTGAGCAGTACAGAATGGCTTTGGCTTGCCAAATTTACATAAATGTTCGCTCGCGAGCAGTGTGACTCTGAAGTGCTGTATGTTTGCAACTTTTATCCCCGACAACACTCACAATGTCAACGAAACGTTCTGCACCGTCAAAGGCACTTGCGGTCGCACCCAAAAGGCAGAGGGGGATGCTAACCATCGCACAAAAAGTTGAACTTCTGGACATGCTGAACGAAGGTAGAAGTTGCACCACAGTACAGTGGAACAGCGCCAGGACGAAAAGGCACGGTCGGAGGAGTAAAATACGCATGAGTCACTGAATAATTTCTTGTGTCCAACCAGTAGGTCGATCATTAAAATTCAAATTAAGGTTTGAACTTTTTTGAGTGTTTAAACAAGACAGAAATGTGAGAAAATGTTAATGCCTGTCCGAGAAAAGTGTTTAAAGTGTATGGTTTTGCAGCCATAAAACATTTATAATAATTGTGTAAAAAAAAAAAAAAAAAAAAAAAAAAGTTGGTTACGTCGCGGATTTCACTTATTGCGGGCTATTTTGGGAACTTATCCCGCTCGAGGGAACACCGTATTTAAAATTTGGCCTTTAAACATTTAAATCGTGTATGTGTGGTAACTAGCATAGGAACAGCATGTTTGAAATGGGCCCCTCGGGCATTAGGCCATAGTACCACAGGAATACTCCCACCCAATCGGTACACACGATGTAAACACGTTGAATATTGATGATACACTGTATAACATTTAAATCCATGCAAGGTATAGACTAAGCAAAAACCCATTCAACAATGACAGATTAATTCAAGTGAGAGTATGGCTCTCAGTCTTGTAATTCCATATACCCTGTAAACACAATAAGCATGTACTGTTTCTTAAAGTGGCTCGTATTGGTCCACTGTTTGTCTTCTTCAGTCAAGCCAGTACATACTGATATGCTTAAGGTTTTTCATCTTGCACAAGCTTACAGATGTTTTAAATGTACTTTCTCTGTGAGATCGCACTTTATCAGGGTGCTCCCTGGTTGATGTTTGCTTTGTGCATAATATTAGCTGTTTGAAATGTACCAGATTGGTCAATATCAATATTTGGGATTTTACGAATGGAGGTTTTGTGTGTTCTCTATAACCAGCATTATGTATTGTTCTAAATGCTTTTTTAAGTGAATGAATTGCACTTTTGTAGTTATTTACACCAAAAGAAGCACTCAGGATGAAGAAACCGGCTCATATGATGCCTAATCAGCCAAATATGATCGTTTCTCTGCAATGTGACACCATTTTGATATGGAGTCTAAGCATGAAGTCCATGCCAAGTAAACGTGTGCTCATGTTTATTTTGATGTCATGATGAGCCTAGAAAACTCATGTCACGTTTTTCTCAGACTTTTGACTAATTAAGTATGAAGTGGGATAGTGTGGACTGGGGCAAAATGTAAAAAGTAGGAAAATGGCAACTCGTACGGCCCTGTGTACAGTGGAATGTCAGCTAGCATACGCTTCGGTGAGTGTGTTCTTCTGTGTTCTGTGTTGTGTTTGCATACGTTTCCTGGTTCAGCTGTGTTTGTTTTATAAAACTTGCCTGTTAGCATGCTCACAACTCCCACCAGCTCTGTCTTTGTTCACTACGCTAACACCGGAAACCTACGTCACTTCCTCCTTTGGAAATGTTTACGACAGCGCTGTGGTAGTTGTTATTTTTGAAATATATGAACTTAAATGGTCAATAACCATACTTCATCCATCTAATATATTGGGGGGGGGGGGGGGGGGGTTATTTTATTAGTGACTCTTATTAAAAGACTTTGTTAGCATGCAGATGTTTCTATCATCTTTATTCACCAAGAGTAAAAACTTTCGTCATATCCGGTCACGTGTAATATACACGAACAATACAAATACAATAAACTATACAAAACAAAACAAAATACTGTGATATTTGAATGTAAACAACCATAAGCAAAGTACAAGGGGTTCGGCTAGAGAATTCAGCTAATTTTTTTTCGAAACATATCTTGCTAGCAAATGCTTTCATTTGAAAACATTAAAATAATTTATGGAACCAAGAAAAGAGGTCTTATAATTTATCCGCCTGGACCATGGATATAAGAAAAAAAAAGATCAATTATTCTGTAACTTCTCCAGTCTTAAATGGGACCTATTATACAAATTTTCGGGCCTTTGTATTGAGTTGTGGACTCCTATAGAGCAGCTACACACGATAACCCGCACAGAAAGCTTTCTAGATCTCTGAACCTCTTCCTGCAGTGTGTCCTGTCTCCCGCCCAAATGGTCTGTGTAATTTACTCCACCCCTGGACCTCCTCCAGGTACACCTCCCGCCGAGAACCACTCCACTGGGAATAGTCACACTCCCAAGTGCCCCCGAGGACTTCCGGACAGCTGCCGAACCCCTTTTGTCCGATAACTCACACAAAATCAACACAGTTCGGACACTGATAAATTGTTGCTTACAGCTCGCTCTTCTGACTCTTGAACGTGACCAAGTAACGTTGCAAAGGCGTCGGACTTCAGCAACAGTTTGTTGCACATGCACAGTAGAAATCTTGTTACGTGATGTTTACGCTGTGTGACTGGCGTGTCTGCAAAATAACCCACCATGGGGCCAAATGAAGTTGCAAGTGCCAGCAAGGTGAGAAACACAACTGAATTCAAGAAATAACACACGACAAAGTACGACGGTGCCGTCCGTGTGACGATCTCCTTCCTCTCTGGTCCTTGCCAACAAGAGTCTTCAATCAATGTATGAGTGATATGAAATGTTTATTTATGCATTTCATTTGTCATTTATATGTATTTTGTGTTGTTTTCTGCATGTAAAACTATAATTGTTCTATATTAGAAATGTTTTATGTTAACATTCTTGGATGTCTGGAATGGATTAATTGGAATTACATTATTTTTTATGGGAAAAATTGTTTAGATGTTTGTACGATTCAGTTTTTGGACGGACACCTTGGAAAGGATTGATAACGAAAACAGAGGTACCACTGTATTAAAAAACAAAACTGATTACTTTGATTGATTGCTGATCAATCTGAGTAAATGGTGTTAGTACCAGAAAGGCCAGGGGCAAAGCAGAGGCTCACCTGTCATGATAAAAAATACAGAAACAAATAACAAAACAATGTGTATTTGTCCTATGAACTGTATTGTAAATGTATTTTCTGTAGGTTTTTAACATTTTCTCAAGTAAAAATTGCTGAATTTGAACGTTTCCTGATCAAATACAGGGGAGAAACCTAAGGGGAGGCCACCGTGAGTGTGGCTTCTCGGCTTTATGCGCAAGCCCCACCTATCGTCTGAGTGCACACTGAGTTGACTAATGGCGCCTGCCAGTTTCTCTTTGTCAGCATGTCGCCAATAATATAATGTTGCAGGGACATTTATTATACACCATGGCTTTCTACAGCTGTGTAATGTCTTTAATGTAAGTGTGACGTCATTATTCTTGCTAATCAGACAATTAAATACATACATACATGCACTTATCACTGCATCCTGGGCAATCCTGAAGCGTGAATTTGACTGGATTATATACCCAAACGCACCAGGTGCGGGAAACGCAAACATTCAAAAATAGCATTTCATTTTCACTTTTGTAAAATCATAGTCATTCATATAGCTTGGTCACTTGGGGGTTAACCAGACAACGGAGCTAATTTTTCTAAATGTTCTTTGTAATGTATGTGATGAGTTGCCTCTCAAGGCTTATGAATGCACATGCCCCTCTGGATTTTTTATTACCCACATGTCAAAAACGTTTGAAATATTGATGGAATTTAAACTGTGAGGACGAAACGGTGCTGTGAACAGCCGAGCCAGATGGAGGTCTTACATCTTCTCCTTTGTATCACCTGGTTGCTACTGTTGGTGCCCCACTGACAGCACACCTGCAGACAACACAGGAGGCAAGCTGAGGCTTATGGTGGCGCTTTTATCTCAAAGCCCATCTCTCCCTTTAGGGTTGATCTAACTGAAATGCGTGGTTATGGCCCCTGCGTCTTTGCCACAACAGGCAGAGGCACCACCTGGGGGGCGGGGGGATGAGTCTGCGCTTTAGTGCTGCAGGACCCCCACTATGCTCGGTGGACTCACTTTTCACCCACAAACACAAGGAACAGCACAAAAAACACTGGACTGATTAAATGGATACATTTTTTAAAAATATTTCTCTACAAAATTAGCTTTTTCTCTTTAAGTGTTTGCTTCCATATCAGTTTAAACAAAAACTACATGGCCATGATATTTTGTGGTGAAGATTAGGGATGGCCCTACTACTTGTAATAACATCTTAAACTATACATTGATGATGGATTCTGTCTATTGTGTGGAAGTGATTAATTTCAGCGCACAACTAGATTGCAACCTTTAGAGACGCTGTTAATTTAGCTTCTAATAGTTTGCAGTCTTGAGGAGTGTGATGTGCAATAGGAAGGTTAACCAAAGCCAACAGCTGCATTATTCTGCTCCATTCTGAGACTAGCATAGAAGCAGGAGTGCAGAACAGTCAGTAACTACACCCCCTTTTCCTTTAAAAATAGTATTTTAGAAATAACTACAAAAGTACGGAGAGCGCAGACCTCCGCCAAGCGACACAGTTCCCCCCATATTGTGATTTACACCATAAATATATCTATATATTAGTCCGACATTTATTTTATCTACATATTTAGATTCCTTGAGCGTGAAAACATACAATTAGCAATTGGACTGATAATGATATCAATATTCAGTTCAGTAGTTATTCTGTAGAACCTGTTGGAAAATTGTCCTATATTTTTTTCCCAAGTGCGCTGACCATTTTTTGTGGATTTATATGCACAAATGCCAAAAATGGTCCTATCTCAAAATGTTGAAGAATCTTTTAAAACCAATTCCTGGATCCAGACGATGATCCGGATCACCCCCAAAATGTACTCAGTTCTTCCATATCCCATTTCCGATAAGTCCTGAAAATTTCATCCAAAATCATTCAGAACTTTTCACGTTACTTTGAACACAAACAGACAAACATCGACAACAACATAACCTCCTTGGCGGAGGTAACAACACCCACGGCTAGGGTAGCGCCACCGGATTTCACTTTTCTTGTAATTTTGAGAACACTTTCATTAATTTTTCAGTGAAATATAAAATTAAGTGTATAAAATGTAGGTACATGAACGGGTGGGTTTCTATGGGAGTGTACAGTGCATGACTGTATGTTCTGCAGAGTGTTGTGATAGTTCACAGATGAGTCGTACGCTGACAATATTTTCACATTTTGCATTTTGCCAAGAAAATCTGTGTCACATAGCTGTAAGATGTTTTTACTTTGAGCAACTACAAGAAAAAGCTTGGCACATTTCTGAAAAGGTCTTGTCCTTTTGGACTTGCTCTGCTTTGCCACCTACCAATTAAATGAACGGTGACTGAGGGCAAGCATTAAATATGCACCAGTGTGCACATGTTAACATATTCCTCTTAATGTTTTAAAAGGAAATGAACCATTATGCATGCTGGCAAATGTAATTAGATTTTCGTGCAGTTTGTCTTTTCAGTATAAAGATTGCTACTTCCAACACGTACACCAAAAACAATACAACAAAAGTACATTATTGAAGAATTTCCAACTTCATTTGCTGGGTCCCTGTGTTACACTTTGTTTATGAACCTTGTTTATGAGTTGATGTTTGGGTAGATTACTGCCACAACAGTAGCCTGGGTTGTTGTTGTTGTTATTATTATTATTATTGTGCCTGGAGATCAAGTCTGGTGCTTGTCTCACCAAACAATTACTGACACTTAGTGACCAATGTAGAATACTACATTCACAATCGGAATGCGTCTTCTTAATTATAGTTCGGACTTTACGGTACACATTTATTATGCATGGCATGTGTGGAATAGCATCAATCGGCATGAGTTGGATACATACGCCACCTCGGCTGCATTCAGACTGAAAGCTGTTTAAGGCGAATTCACAACAATCGCCAATCAAGGACAAGAAAAAACTGCATTTTACACCATCTTGTCGTTCCATGTTGCTATGAGTGTCTCGTGGCGGTGAGGGTCCTTTGCAGCAGTGAGAGGTGACGCAGTTGAATCGGATCGTCATTCTTCTTTTCTCAAAGGCCAGAGAGGACAAGGTTTCCTGTTTTGTTGCTTCACATTGCACTGGCATGCATTAGAAAGTATACACTCTCACCCCAGGTCACTTAGAGCACATCAACATATTAATGAACGCTGCCACCAGCAGACACTTAATTCAGACAGGCACATGATTAAATGCAATAGACCAAACCATTAAGTCCTTTTCAAGGTTTTCCCATCTTCTCGTTGGCCGCTTCGCTGGTTCTGCCTGATTTGGAATGACTGCTTCTCTTACTTGCATGGTAACTCTGCGCAAACTCTTTAGATCGCAATATGTGGAGAAACACACTCCAAATGATTGTCTCATTGACTGCGTTATGTGTGATCATCAAACACAATTCTGGGGTGTGACAATCACATCAGTGGAAATGAAAGCTGACTTACTATTCAATTAGAATCAGGCTTCAGTTGTTTCTGAGTGGGTTGCTTGTAATATAGTGTTATTGAATTGCGTCGCCAGGAAATCATGCACCAATACACTCAACGGACACTTCATTAGCTGCACAATTTAATGAGAGCCAATACGAGAGCGGCATCAAAAATGTTGCCTTTATAAAGTTACATAAAAAGAAGAGTCAACGGGAACCCAAATTATGAACCTACTCGTGTATGTCATATGTATGCTGGGCATGCTTCTGGTGCGACAAGGATTTCCTCCCAGACCTGGGTCACGGCATCAGTCAGCTATTATATTGTCTGTGGTATGATGTGGCGGAGGTGGATGTAACAACATATGATGTCGCAAAAGGTGCTTGAGTGGATTCAGCTCTGTCGAACTGGCGGGTCAATCAACAGCATCAATATTTTTGTCATTCAGAGGATGCTGAGACAGTCGTTGTCATGCGTGGCATGCTTCAGATGTAACCAGTGTAGCCGACTGCACCGGGATACAAGGATCTCATCCTGGTACCAAACAGCAGTAATCTGTGTACATGACTTGTGGCTAGCACATGTTGGTATGCTGGAGCTTATCCCAGCTGACTTACGTGCCAGAGGCAGGGTACACCCTGGACTGGTTGCCTGTCAATGCCAGGGCACACAAACAACCATTCACACTCACATTCATACCTATGGACAATATAGAGTCTCCAATTTACATAATATGCGTATTTTTGGAATTTGGGAGAAAACTGGAGCACCTGGAGAAAACCCATGGGGAGAACATACAAACTCCACACAGAGATGCCCAAACGGAGATTCTGACGCAGATCTTCCCGATCTCCAACATGCTAACCACTCAGCCACCGTGATGCGCATATATATATATCTATATACAGCATATATATATATATTTATATATATATAATTGTAATTGTTAGACAAGCCAGCTACTGTTTGACGCCCCTGCACAACCTAAGTTGTTCCACTGAAAGAAAAAGCAACCCATATCATAATGGAGCCCCCTCCACTGTGCTGTGTGGAAAACATCTCAGGTGGGATCTCCTTGTCATGCTAGTAACGTTGGGAGCCATCAGGACCGTCAAGGTTACATTTTTTTATCATCAAAGAATAAAACTTTGTTCCACCTTTCATTTTTTCCATGTTTGGTGCTCTCATGCAAATTCCAAACGGGCAGTTTTGGCGTTGAAGGAGACAAGGGCTTTGAAGACTTTTTTTGGTTATTGGACTGCACTCAGCACCTGTAACAATCTTCATTTGGGCCGAGAATCATCCCGCGCCATGACCGGACTCGCGTCCGGTGACATTTTTGTTCCATAAGCCTCAAGATCTTTGAAGAAGTTGAAAATAACTGTTACTGCATCCAACCTCAGCAGCAATGGCGTGGTGCAAGAGGTCTTGCTTATGTAGCTCAACAATTCGACCACGTTCAAAAAGCTTTTTTGCCTTAGCTATCAAGACATCGTGATAGTGTGAATGCCTGACAAAAAATGACATTGAGTCCACATTTTTGGCTTTTAAAACTGTGGTCTTAAACTTTTGATCAGACGATGAACATTCTATTTCACTTGAATGATGTTTGCAATGAATTGCTTACTCAAATTGCTTTTCGTCTCATTCCCATTTCTTCTCATTTTGAAGCTCTACTTAGTACCTCCTTAAGATTCAACAGTGCAAAATGTACATTTTATCAACTGATTTATCAACTGGTCTTCAAATTTTGATCATGAGTATATGTCCTAATACACAATTCAGCAAATATGTGCTGATGCATAATATGGATGCTAAGCTAGAGTTACCCAAAGCATGACCCCGCAACAGTTTTCAGCCCAATTTTACCGTTCTTTGTGCAACTTTAGGTGCTGAACAAAGTTTGAAGTAATTGGTGCTTCTCCATCTGTTATTCTCGTGCTGCAAGGTTTGCACACAGCAATTCTTTTTTGTTTATGAGCTCGTAATTTGCAAAGGCAAATGAATTATCCTCGGCAGCATGTCGACACGTCCCGCTGTTAATCACTGTCACTCTCCGGCAGACTGGCGCTCCCAGAAATGGAGGCCACACCCTTATTGTTTGTTCTGAAACCTGATTGGACGTTAAAAGATGCATTCAATGAGGCAGAATATTTTTTTGTCTTGCTGGAAATTACATAATGGTCATGTTCGATGAATACTTTGAATGGGGACATACTTTACTCAACACACTCACTGAAAATGTCAAGTATTTTCAAGTCATCAGACTAAAGTTCAAGTCACGTCCCAAGGCAATGATGTCAAAGTCCAAGTCGAGTTACAAGTCTTTGATGAAATTGTCCCGTCCAGAGTCATTGAAATTGTGACTTGAGCCTCACCCCAGTCCAAGTCGCGTGACTTGAGTCCACACCTCTGTTATCAAGTACGAGAAAACCTCTGAGGAGAGTTCTAAAATTCGGTTAAGAACTTGTACGTTGCCAAACGTACAATAATGATCATATTTGTAGGATAATTTCATCCTCTTTACGATCAGTAATTAAAAAAAAAACATAATGTACGATAATACCCCTTAAATACATGGCTATTGGTAAATACATACAGGATACATCTTGCACCGTGGCTGGTGTTGTGTGCATTGTCTCATGTGCCTCTTTACAGTCATGTGGGGGCGCTGTTCTACCCATGGCAGCTTTTTTTCCAACAGTGCTTTTAGTTTATTGAAAGGTAAAAAAAAAGATATACTATACATGGCCTGCGGTAATGCTTTACTGTCGCAGATGGTCCTGAGCAATGTCAAATTAGGTATGTACAATATTTTTCCTCAGAATACGATTATTTTAAATAGTGCTGCCAAGAGATTAAAAAAAAGAATTATGATCTGTAATTAAGATAATTATAATATTTTATATAAATTATATAATTATAGGGCCGCACGGTGGTCTAGTGGTTAGCACGTTAGCCAATACAGGAACAGCCTGGAGATCGGGAAGACCTGGGTTCGATTCTGTGGAGTTTGCATGTTCTCCCTGTGTGCGCGTGGGTTTTCTCCGGGTACTCCGGCTTCCTCCCACATTCCCAAAAACATGCAGGTGAGGTTAATTGGCGACTCTAAATTGTCCATAGGTATGAATGTGAGTGTGAATGGTTGTTTGTCTATATGTGCCCTGCGATTGGCTGGCGACCAGTCCAGGGTGACCCCGCCTGTCGCCCGAAGTCAGCTGGGATAGGCTCCAGCATGCCCCCGCGACCCTAATGAGGATGAAGCGGTATAGAAAATGGATGGATGGATGGATATAATTATAATATAACAAAGAAAATGGCTTTATAGTCTTTTTTTTTTTAAAGACTTGAACAGATGCAGTCCTAGCCATTTACATTCCGCTGTTTTTGGTCATCCTTTAGATGCGACCCCCAGGAGGGATATTGTTGTGTTCTTTAGTCAATTTCCAAATAATGAGGTCCATATTAAGCGCTGAAGTTGACACATGAAAACAGTAAGGACAGTTTTCTGAGCCATACTGTACTGAACACTGAAGCAGCTGAGGTCCAGTGATCTCCGCTTGTAGCAACACAGTCGGGTGAATCCTCCACCAAAATCTTACATTAGTTTTTCTTTTCCACCTGTATGGCTTGCTGATTTTGGTCGTCACTTTAGTCCTGCACAGTGGCTTGTATGATGGATCATTGAACGCAGTTTGCGACACCTCGTCTTCCACCATGCGTATCAGCCTGTAGTTCATCGCTATCCACTTAGAAAGGACATTTGTCAGCCTGACGGTCTCATACACGAGGTGTTTTCTTGGAGTTTAGTTTGACGAAGAGCTTTGCTGTGGCTGGCTAAAGTGCTAACATCTTTGCTGCTAACGTTAGCTGTGGCTGCACTCGCGACTGAGTGCTTTGCGTTTATGTGGTAGGCTTAATTCGGACTGCTTTGGTGGTAAGCAAACTCCTCCTAACAAAGAAGGCATATCACTCTACCTATACCTACCTGTATATCAATGGTGCCGCCAGGGCATTTTTGAAATGTAAATGTCCCATTAATTGGACCAACAACTCTGACATGTTCCTCCTTTTTCACATCTCCTCTCCGCTGCCGAATGTTTCTCACCTTGCCCTCCCAATACAATGGGAGCCTATCAGCTATGTTAAACACGCCTGAACACAATGACAGCCAATCACCGTCCACTTCAGGGTGTGACTGACCAGTTTCCCAACCCCAACAACTCAAGCACACTAGCCCAAGTACTACTTTTAGTGCAAGAAAACTCTGGTTTTGGCCCACAAGAATGAAGTGAAAGAGTATGAAAATGAAAGATCGGAGTAAAATGCCAATCCGCACTGTGGGAGAGCACAGACAATAGATATGGCAATGCAGGAACATAGAACAATCACATCAACAAGTCTGGGGAAAAAGGCCCCAGACAATTACCAGAGGGACTGTTGTTGTGCAGGCTGGCAGATGAAAGGCGTCACAGATGATGGCTAATCTGTATTAAAAGACCTGTGCTGACTGTAATCACCTCTCTGTCACTGTACTAATGGAATCCAAAGGCCAATAACAGTCACAAGAGACAAGCAGGGTCAAAAAAGCAGAATAATAGCAGGCAGACAAAAACATCGCAACAATTGGTCCAGACGGGGTAGACTGAAAGGGGGAGAATAAAAGCTGACCATCAAAGACAGGGTGTATACAATTATATACTCTCCTGTGTGCATAAAAGGGAATTTCAAGCCAATTGAAGGAGCCAAAGCTATTAAATATTGAGTCCCCACGCCACCCTGCTAATCTTTCCTCCTCCCTGGATTGGCAATCGCAAGCATGATATTGCTTAGAACTAAACACCGAGCGCCTCGTTCTTGTTTGTGTCATAAGGTCACATTGTCGTTACGCATGTGCTTGCTTGCTGACAATGCGACAGCATGTTTGTAATTACCGGTAGTCAATTCAGTAGGTTAGAGAAATAGCAATTCCTCATGATGCAACGTTTCCATCAGCAAAGGGCACCCATAAAAACAAAAGTGTGAGAACGTTTCCTTTTTACTGTTGGAGAGAGGTTGTTTTCTCATTTTTACAGGTACTTGAGTTGTAAAATGGCTCACCGTAGTCAGCACAGGATATTAAACTAGTTCCACTTGTGAAGTCATTAAATAATTGGCAAGTTCGCTGAGTCAAGGAAAGAAAGTACAGCAGTGACCAATTAACACCAGCACACAGACGCCGATATGAACTCATCTTTCACTGATAAACACCACAACTAACCACTGACAGGACCATTTAAAAGCTCCTCTGCATCTTCCACTTTATTTACTGTACTCGCCGTGCCATCTATACTACACTTCAGTGATTAGAAGCTGTATGATTTAGCTTTATATAGAAATAATTCGAGTAGAACAGATTACAAAATGTTCAGCCAAGTTCAAATTTGGCCTGATTCTCCAAATCCACACAGATTAATTCATGCTCACTCCAAATGTTCAGCCATCATTTGTTTTGTGAAATAGTTTGCTACAGAATGGTTGGTTGCCACTCAAAGCCAGAAAGACACTTTCCAAGACACCTTCTTTCACTCTCATTTTATCCGTGCAGCAGTATATTCATAATTAACCCTGTTCGTTATAATGGGAGCTCACAGCGGACTCTTCTATTACAGTATGTCAGCATCACTGAGTGGCAATAGAGGCTACTGCCAAGTACGTTCTGTGCAAAACTGGCAGATATGGCCTCAACCATGCCGCGTTTCTTCTCAACATCAAATCACACACGTGCATTTGATGGAACACATCTACACGTCACACAACATGCATGAGCCTAACGTTTATGCTGCTTTGTTTTTAAGTGAGCTGTCAATGTTGAACGTTATTCATCAAAGATATGCGGTGCGGAGTAATCTTTCTGTATCTTTAAACAGAATCACTGTTAAGCATGGCACTTTGATTATCCAGAAAAATGGCAATGGGGCAGACTTAAAGGAAATTACTTCCTTAATCACACACACAATGTGCATTTAATATTATTTAAAACCCACCAAATTAAAACAGGACATTAAATTGTCACAAGGTTACAGAAAAAGGCACTGCTCAAATAAATCAACATTTCCTGTTTGATTTAGCAAAAATTATTTCTCAAACGCAGTGAATCCAATTTGCATTTGATTAGAAAATAGATTATCTTTGGCCAACAAGGAATTCCCACTGTTTTGTGGAAATAAGCCTTTCCTGCAGAAAGTCACACCAAAACAAGCACAGATTAAAGACAACTACAGACTAAAGAACGCAGACGGAGGCACCTTATGCTATCTAAGAATAATTCTGAGAGGTGAGCTTCAACGCCGTTTAGTACACCAGTGGGGGCTGCTGGTCTTTGAAACAGGGGAAGCTCACTGGGGTCTGACATACATTTCATATGATTTTAGAAATGCTGTCAGCTGCCATCGTGGCTGGGCTAACTAGCAAGCTACTTCTCCCACAACGGTGATAAGACCGAATGAACCAACAAAGCTCAATAACACTGGGATTATGTAGTTTACTTACAGTACAATGTAGTATGCACAAAGTGAGAAAACAGCTGTAGAACTACATCGCTGTGAAAGAATTCATTCCGGAAAGGAGCTCTGACCGCTCCCCTTGAATCTGCGTGACTACTTCATGGGTATAGGGAGGAAAAAAAACTCTCAGTCAAAATCAAGGACCACGCTTCTCCATAGACCCCCAGTGAAGCTCAGCTTCTTATCCAATCAGGGTCTTACTTTCTCGCTGTGAGCTTCCATGAGCTGAAGCGAGAGCTTCGGTGAAGATTTACCATACCACCGTGCTGCCGCCAAGGGAAGAGAGCTCGCGTCAGAGAGAAAACTCCGTCACCAGCAGATGAATGCTCAACATACTCACGAAATTAGGCACATTCAAGAGCACCTTTAAGGCAGTTTTAAGTTAAATCTAAACGGGAAGTTCAGCTTCGCTCCTAGTCAATGAACAATCGCCACTGTTGCATACTGTACATACCAACAACATGGTTACCTGTACCCCAGCCAAGCTTGCTTCCACATGTTAAAATGAAAGTAATAACTATCATGAATCCTTTCTAATGTTCAGCGTTTAAGTACCTTTAAGTGCATTTTTGCGGGGGCTGGCCATACCTCAAGTAGTAAATATTTTATGAAGACTTTATGGAGCACAGGGATTAAGGCATTAATGGCATAATGAGGTGTCATTGAAAGTGATATATCAATAATTGCATGCATCATGCATTCACTGTACCCCTGCACTGTAGTCCATGCAGAGGCAATTTGTTTCATTCAGGTTTGTGCCACTGCAAGACATAAAGTGTACACTTTTGCCATGTTCTTGGCTGTGTCGTGGGGGTGTGCTGGAGCCTATCCCAGCGGATTTCGGGCGAGAGACGGGGTACACCCTGCACTGGTCACCAGTCAATGGCAGGGCACGTATAGACAAACAGCCATTCACACTCACATTCATACCTATGGACAATTTAGAGTATCCAATTGACCTAACATGCATGTTTTTGGAATGTGGGAGGAAACCGGAGTAACCTGTGGCCATTATAATTAACTTTAATAGATTTCATTAAAACAATGGAGGTATATGCATATATGTGTTTTCCCAGCATTTATTGAGTGAGTTGTCGCGGTTTTTCAAAAGTTAATCAATTAATAAATGATTGGTGTTTCATGATTGACTATGGCCTATTATTAGTCAAAAATATGGAAAGACAAGTCATATGTAGTATTCTGGTCACTATAGGCATCAGTAACGTTACATTGATAAGATGTTACATGGAGTCAGCTATGGCATGTCTGACATGATAGAGCGAAAAAAAAATCTCCTATTGCGTGTGGAAGTGGTATGTATGTGTTTTTCCTTCAGTGATGCTGTAGCCTGTGCATTAGTGACTGTAGGGGTTTCCTTTCATGTCTACAGGGCTCTAATAATGGTCAAAAACCTATCTATGCTCTAACTATGAAAATATTCAGCTTATTAATATCGAATCCCACTTTGCGGACATTCACTGATCGTGGTCGGGTCACAAATCAATCAACCGTGATAAAGATAAGAGGGACGACTGTACTTTACATTAGAAAAATCTCACAACACACAACAAAACAAAAATGTCACAGAAAGTATGGGCTTATACCTGAATACAGAAATAATGACCCTGATAATGTACCCTATGCCATCTAATGGAAATGCATTTATTTGTTCTGCCCGTCACATTGCATTGCTGGCATAGCTAGATAACGAATATACACTATTCATCGTAAATAAATAATACTTTTCAGACTATTTAAGTGAAATTCCCACAGCCCACCTGGTGAGCCCTCATAGCACACCAATGTGCGGCACGGTGGTTAGCGTCTTAGTTCATGTGCTGTGACTGTGTTATATTGACCGGTTGTTCTGAAGGCGTGTTTTGATGGGATGTGTTCAGATCTGCTTCCCGTTTCACCCAACAGGGAACGCCATGAGAAGGCATATGAATGTGTCCCTGCAACTTAACTTGGTCCCATTGAAGATGGGGTTGGGGAGTGATCAAACGAGGGAAGAAGAACTGAGCAGTCAGCGTGGATGGGGAGGGAGATGTGACAACACCATGGTAGATTTATCTTGCCTGTAAAGCAGTGAGAACACTTTTATTCTTCAGCGTAGAAGAAACATCCGACAAAGGGAAACATTCTTATGTTCTCTCCTCTTCACCTACAATATCTCTACATGGTTCTGGTTCATACTGTGTTTCTCCTCGAGTGTCTTCGAAGAGGTACATATTCCGGAGACTCTTGGTTTGTTAAGGCAACTGTTTGAACACGGGAGAGTGAACTTCAGATATGTACACTCAGGCATGAACAGGACTTGAGCCTATGCCAGCTATTGATTTTGCCATGATTCTGATTAGAAGGCTCCTTGTTGCAATCAATACAAGAGATCAGCAGACTGCACAATAAGACTGATGATCCCCAAAAAGATCCAATATTTGGCTTCCAATTAATAGCATTCTTGATTACATTTAAAATGAGAAGAGTCTCTTAGCATAGGTACAGTTCAGCATGAATAGATCTCAAGTGTCCAGCCACATCAGACACTGGATATAAAAATGACAATCAATAAATAACTCTTGATCATTGGAATTACTTTCCACAGGGTAAGAGGCACTATAACTGACCCAGTAACATTATGAGGTAAGACACTGGTCAGCTTATTAGTGTGTTTTATCGACCGATTACATGTTAGAGCGACAGCATGTGAGATCAGCATGTGAGCTTTTGTGAGATCATTACCTTTACTATACAGTAGTAATTCGTAATTTACTTGTACTTTTCACCTGCTTACAGGACTACGTAAACATATCCAAGTTTAGAACTGATAAACTACATTTTGTGTATGAAAAAGAGGTAACACAATACATTCCAGTACCTGAAGGTTGTTCCATAAAAGCAAGAAGCCTGGAGAATGCGTTAAATTATGCAGTGGATCCCAGCAATTTGTCTTTTCAGCTTTTCCAGCCCTCCAAATTTGTGGATTTTTGTTTAAAAAAAAAAATCTAATTCACCCAAAGTAATACATTACAAATACAGGATAATAAAACATTAAATGTAATGAATAAAATGTTTTGGGGGGGGGTTCTTCCGGCATACATACAGTAACGACGTGACACAAGATGGTGGCGCCCTGTGTGAAACTTATGTGTGTGTGAGCACAGACACACACACGTTTCGAGGTTCCTGCCTCTACAAGGTTAATGCAACAGGTGTTCCCCAGGTTAAAAAAAGAGTTCCATTCCTCCGACTGCGATATAAGTCAAGTTTTAGTTTAAGTCGGAACTTATACCGAAATTACTACCGTAGTCACTCACACTGTATACAGAACACACGGAGGACATATAAAATACAGCAATAAGTCAGTGAAATCAGTGAAAACAGTGATAAAAAAAGAAAACTCCAGATTACTTTCACCCCTCTTGCACACTGGAAGCTGAAGGTTTTGACCGTCTTGGTGATGGTCGTGACATCTGAGCAGCCAATGTTGATGTCTCTACTTTTTGAGCATTTTAGTACCGTATATCTAATTCACCTCATGCTTCACTTTCACTTTCCTTCTTTTAAACGCTGCCACCAGAAGACACCGCCTCACACGAGGGAGGCATTGTGGAGGTTAAATTAGGATGTTAACTAAAAAGAAAAAAAGCGATGTTGTCTTCCTCAGTGTAGCAAAGCACGAGTACGTGTTACTCTGCAGACACATTCTCCCTCAGCATGCACATAACTAGACTTCTACTGTTTTGTGTACAGTATTAATAATTCAGGAGTGCGTTCGTAAACCACGAAACGTAAGACAATGAATGAACTTTATGGCCTTCATTTTGTCACATTTACAGACTTACGTGCACATACTGTGAAGACAACAGTTTTTACATTCTTCCTTGGCCGCACGGTGGCACGGTGGTTACCACATCACGTACTGCAGCTTCCTCCCACATCTCAGAAACATGCATGTTCAGTTATTGGAGACTCTAAATTGTCTATAGATGGGAATGTGAGTGTGAATGGTTGTTTGTCTCTATGTGCACAGTCCAGGGTGTACCCAACCTCTCCCCCAAAGTCAGCTAATGAGAACAAGCAAAACAGAACATGGATGAATGAATGAACATTCTTCCTTTGTTTCTGATTCGCAATATATAGAAGAATGGATGTTTCATCTGTCAAGGGTAACAACAGCAAAGTAGTGATGCATTACAAGGGACAGGAACAGGTGCCAGTGTAGCTTCTAATGACTTTCTTCCATTAATTATGTACAAATCCACGCACTGCCTAAGGTATGCCCCGCATTGCTCACTCTGCACACTCCACAAAAACCCATCTGTGGCTACACAGCAGGCTTCCACGGCGCTTTGAGTGGATGCCTTTAGGTGGCCTGAAAGGTTGATTTTTCTTTCCAACGCTACAGATGGAACAATTCTTAGAGAAAAAAAAAAAACAGTCACCACAGCTCTCTGACATCACGTAACTCCTGTAGTAACAAGTGGGAAGTCTTCTCCCCCATACTTGCCCCTGTAAACATGAGCTTTGGCACACAGGTGCTGCATACTTTTCAAGCCCTAACGTTTTTCCAGGCACTTGTGGTTTCTGCCTTTTGTTTTTCACACTCCTCGAGTGTGCTCCTAGCCGCTCAGTGCACAAAAACATTATGTTAATGAATGGGTAGACATCTGCTTCCAGTTCAGTTTTTCTCTGCATGTTTAAACACGGGTTACTTGTTTTCTATCCTCTGCTGGTTGAATAGATGAGAGGAGAGACATCTCTTTCATCTCGTGAGCGTCACATTAGGATAATGGGTTGGTGCGATGCTCCTTGCGATTCCATGACCCACACAAAGCTTGCAATGAGCAGGTATAAGAAAATATGTCTTAATTAGGGCTGTTATATGTCAGTTTATCAGATTAATCACAAGGACAATGTGGATGAATTTAGTTTAATCGCAGTTCATTCCCATTCATTAGTAATCGTGTTTTCAAAACTCATGACACGGTGACATAGCGGAACCTTGGTTGGCGTACGTCAGCATGTTTTTTGGTTAACGTCGGAAAGTTTGCGTATGTTCTCCGGTTAGCGTACAATGTGGCACGCGTCTTGTCATGTTGCTAATCCAGTGCATGTGTCCAACTGTGTTCATAATGACTTTTTAATCACAAAATGTCCTTGTTAGCACCCTATTAGCTTGCTACTGTATCGAACAGGAAACGCAAGTCAGCTATGTAGCTTGTCTATGATGTCATCAGTGGGTGACTCTTAAAAGGTTAAAGCTTCACTTTGGGTTCTTGAGGTGAGAAACACTATTGACTTCAACTTTAAATGTTCCTTTATCCCTTTCAGTCGTCCTTTATATGTATTTATATGTACAGTATTTCAAATTGTTTTTGCATATAAATCTATAAAAACATGTTTTGCATTTTTTTGGCTTTCTGGACCAGATTCATTGGATTTACAAAAATGTATTCGGTTAGCATCTGTTTCAGTTAGAGTCAGACCTTCTGAAACTGATTGATGACGCTAAAAAAGGTAAAGTAAGCATCCGGGACTTGACTTTGCTTTGGTGAAATAAACACTCCTTTCTGTAAACTACTTTATGTGGGTCCATTGCTCCATCTTGGGTTTTTTGTACTCAAACTTCCAATTGAGAGGGCCTTGATGTTGTTTGGAGTCGTCCATCTTGATCGAGTTGGTTCTCTTTTTCCGCAGCTGCGAGATAATATAGACCTGACTTTCTTTTCTGCAATGAGAGCTTTTTCTCTGGAGTTCAACATCTTGTAGATCCCTTGAAAAAAAAGGACTCAAAAATGTTTCACGGATGTGGGAAGTGGTGGTGACAATGCACACCCATGCGGGAACAATGCGCGTAAACAGTACTTGACTTAGGTGTAAAAAAGTCATTTTGTGTCAATGGGCACCATTTTTGCTCACGAATTGTGTGCCAAGTGCGCGTCAACGAGTCTTCAACCTTTTCAGACGTGCCATCTAAATGACACGCATTGCCACAGCGAATTGCGGGACAATGCAGAGGCAAAATGCGTGCAAGTGCGAACACTACATAAGTGTGCAAAGAAAGGTAGGACTGCAAGTGCTAACTTTGTTAGGATGCATATACAGTAGGTCTGTCTGGCAGTCTGACAATTAATTTTGATGAGTAATAAGCTGAACCTTGAGGTACAGGCAGAAGGAGAACAAAGGGGCTTTGAGTGAGGGTAAACACAAGTAAATACGTGCAAATGGGGAACGTGCTTAAAGCCAACAGAATGTAGGCTGTAAAACAATATATACTGCATACTCAAAAATAAGCTTGGGAAATCCATCAGCTGAATTGTCTCAAAATAGCTGGAGATCGCTGTTTACCATTAAGGTAACAAAAATAATGAAGATGACATTGTGGTACAAAATAAAAAATGCTTCTAGTAAAATAAAGTCAGAGGCTTAACATTGTTTTTTTTTTAATTTTATTTGTGTGTTCTTCTGGTCTCCCAGACAAAAACAAACGAACAAAACGTACACTCATATCAAAACTGTTTCGTTATGGTGTTGAGAACAAGCAGTCCTAAATATGTCTGCCCTCTTGAAAGAGGAGTGGACTAATTCAAATAACTGTCAACATCCATTGGCTGCGTAATGTAGGTCATTTTTTTTCACTGTATTGTGTTTTCATGCTGGTTGTGATTTGGACCTCTGTTGTGATAATCAGCGTATATTAATTATGAATCTGTTTCCTAATTTGAGAATTCTTTATATGACACACTTAATTTGTGTATCCCCTTGTGGAAACCAAGCAAAAGAATAATAAGCTGACCCCTTTTTCTTTTAGATATGTCATTAAAGACTTCATCACAAACATATTTCAACAGACTGAAACATCTGAAGGAAATAATCGGGCCCCACAAAGTCTTCCACTGCTTTCCTTGCCTTTTTAGGTGTGTTTGATGTGTGGCTATACCACAGAAGTGACTCGCTAAATGCAGTCAAGGAGCGCTGCCAATGAGCAGCAGTCACAGACAGTTAACCTCAAGATCTGGAAGTGTTTGTGAGTCAACGAAGCTTCACAAACTCCCTGCCAGTGTCTGCTTTTGTCAAAGTTAGGCTGTATAAAGAGTGATTAGGTTTAGCTTAGTGATCTTAAAATTCACAGTCAAGTGAGCTCAAGCACTAAATCCCGGCTGCTGGCTGCAAGGTAAGCACATTAAATTGATGTGAAGTAAATGGGAGAAGCTGGATTTATGCATTGTTATTTTTTGCTTAACTTTTTGCATATCGCTTTAAACCTTCTGTTACAGATAATTGAAACGGCATCATAGTTTGCAAAAAGTAACTGACTAAATGAAGTGTAATTTCTTGACATTGTGCATGACGTTGCTTATATTATAGGATGTTATTTGGTCCAATAGCTGTATTTCTGTATTGATCCTTCCTATAAGCAAAAAAGAGCAGCAGAATATGTTGAAAAAAACATAAATAATCAGCCTGAACGTGTGACACAAGATAAGAATGATGTGATAAATTCACTCAACTGATGTCCAGTTATGGATTATGGTCACCATCATTTCCATTTTAGTTTGTCAGCAGCATCGGTAAAAACAATTAATTCCACTTTATTCGGTCCATTTTATTTTTTATACGATTTTACTGTGAAGTCTTTCACTTGGGACACAAAAATCAGAATGACTTGCGTGTAAGTTTTAAAAGTAATTACATGCATTCTCGTCTTTATTATGTTGTTGAAGTACAGCAGGGCGTCAACAGCAACATCATTTGTTGATGATGATGATAAACAGGAAGTGATTTTAAAAAATTCTCACAAATAACATCTGTTCCTGTGTTGTTTTGTAGCAGCACCTGCACGCAAAATGAGTCTGCAACCATTAAATCCAGTGAACTGTGAAGGCCTTCTGCAACCTGGTTGTTCACTGCTGCAGCTGGATGGCGAAGTTCTCCTGTTCGGCCAGAAAGGCTGGCCCAAGCGCTCTTGTCCAACAGGAGTATTTGCTGTCCGCTTTAAACATGGAGAGCTCAGGTTGAGAGCCATCTCTTTCTCCAATGATTCCAATTATCTTCCTCCTCTGCGTTGCCCAGCTGTTTGCCGCCTCGATCCTCATGACGGGCTTCCAGAGAGTTATCTCATCCACGGTGGCCGCACCCCTAATAATGAAATGTCACCAAGCCTTTATGTTCTTAGCGTGGATAGCCGTGGTTGCAATCGCAAACTGACCCTACGGTGTAAAGAGGAAGAACTGGTAGGAGAAGTACCCAATGCTAGATACGGCCACACAATCAGTGTCGTTCAAAGCAGAGGGAAGACGGCCTATGTGGTATTCGGTGGACGGTCTTACATGCCCGCAAAAGAGCGGACCTCGGAGAACTGGAATAGTGTCACTGATTGTCCTCCTCAGGTGTTCTTGTTCGACCTCGAGTTTAGTTGCTGTTCTGCTCACACTTTTCCAGAGCTCAGTGAGGGACAGTCTTTCCATGTGGCCCTCGCTAGGGAGGACCGTGTCTACTTCCTTGGCGGTCACTCTTTGAAATCTGACAGCCGCCCTCCTCAGCTCTTTTGCTTGCATGTCGAGCTCCTGCAAGGTAGTCCATTATTGTCCTGTGACAACCTTGACTTGGGTCTATCCATCTCAAGTGCCATAATTGCCCGCACAGGACCTTCTCACAAATACATTATATTGGGAGGGTATCAGTCAAACTCTCAGAAAAGAATGGAATGCAACACCGTCATTCTGGATGAGAAAGGAATTAACATTGAACCTCTCGACGCACCAAAATGGACCCCGGATATTGTTCATAGTCGAACTTGGTATGGTGGCGCTGCAGGGGAACGAAGCATGTTGCTAGCTGTACCGACTGAGGGGAGGTCATGCCAAACAGACATGCATTACTTCTATCTAGTGAACTTTCAGAAAGAGGTAGAAGGTGAAGATGAACAGCAGGCCTGCAGTCAAGAGCTGACAGATTATGACAACTCCACTCCTCTTGAAGATTCAGAAGAGCTCTACTTTGGCCGTGAGCCTCATGAGCTGGAGGACGATAGTGAGGGAGAAGGTGATAAATACAATGAGAAAGATGAGGAGGATGAGTCACAATCAGGCTACTGGATCAAATGCTGCCGTGGTTGTCAGCTGGACCCCAATACATGGGAGCCATATTATTCCACTGAGCTCCACCGGCCAGCCATGATCTTCTGCTCTAAGGGAAAGGCAGGACATTGGGTCCACGCCCAGTGCATGGAGCTGTCTGAGACGCTGCTGCTCAAGCTCTCTCAGGGCAATAAAAAATACTTCTGCCTTGAACATGGTGGTCTTCCTCACCAGGAGATGACCCCACCTCGAAAGGTCATGCCCCTGCAGCGCACCCCACTTAAAGTTAAACACAGGAAATCTCATACAGGACGCAAGATTCCGCATCTCAAAAAAAGTGTTTTCAGAACACTTTTTGACTAACCGGTTTTAGTTTGTGAAGTGACGATCAAAGACGACCTGTGTTGTTTTCATGTAGAGAATGAATGATGAAGTAAATAATAAATAGCAAGGAAACCAAAATCGATGCCAAAACACAACAACACCGGGCCTTAAGCTGATAAATTGTACATTTCCCTGTGATGTTCACTTTTATTAGTTTTACTTCATGGAAGTCAGTTTGCTTTCTTTCAGTTGTTTGTTTTCTCATCAATATGAGAGAAAAATGTATAGTTTCTTTTTACAAATGAACTATTTTCTGAGCATAGATTTTTTTTTTTGTTGTTGTGTGTTTGTGATCAAATAAAACACAAATATTAAAACGACTCTGTCTGACTCTTGATGTCCCCCAGATATTAAAAAAAAAAGAATCACAATACATTAAATAACCCTACATGAGAATTACTAATGAACAGGGCCACAATTAAAAAAAAGGCCCCAAGGGGCGGACATTGTTCTGTCCCGTTATGCTTTGAGTCATACATGAGTAACCACATTTTGAATGTTTTTATTTTATATGATTGTGGTGTTCAAGTAAGTTTAACTTGCATCACAGTAGTATTTCAAGTCAAAATAAAAGTGTATGAAATAAATGACCTAGTTTTTAAATTGGTCATTACATCCCACCTTGTTTACAGCGGCCAGCATGCAGCCCTCATTCTAGTCCCATCCTGGTCCTATCATCTCTGTTCCGGCTTTGCTCGTAGTTGTCTTTCAGAGTGTTTAATTTCTGTGTGTGTGTGTGTGTGTGTGTGTGTGTGTGTGTGTGTGTGTGTGTGTGTGTGTGTGTGTGTATCCAAACTGAGCGGGTCGATTGCGTCAACGTTTTGATGTTTCGCCTAGAAAGTGAAAGGTTATATTATTTCAAACTAGCATTTACTTCCTTACAAAGTAGACACATCGGCTCCCCACTGCATTTTCGGTGAAGAAGTCTAATATTCAGTGTCTACTTTTCTTTAAGAGCCATATTTGTTGAAATGGAAGCCAAGTCGTCTTCTTCTCGTCAATCTACTGCTGCTTCATCGTGATGCCTATGCCTCGCTGTTGCCTCCTGCAGAGCAGAGAAAGCAATGCATGAACGAGCATCTCTAGCTCGACTGAATGGTTTACATCCTAGGTTCCCCAAGTGGGGTACGCCAATTGTAATCGGGGGTACAAGAATAACAATTAAAAACAATTAGCACCTAACACTCTCAATTACGAGTGCGCCTGATTGCCACACGGTGCAATGGAGAACGGAGCAGAAAGCAGGAAGGAGACAGCACACGATGTTGTTCATTGCTCTGTGTGCATCATATGAACAAATAAGTACGCCTGATGATTATTTTGTGCATTAATAGTGTTTAATCTCAAAGATTTGATTTATATTGGTTTTCCAACACCCACACAGTGCAGCGGTGAAAACCTGTCACTGTGAGTGGGGCTTTATCGTTGGTTGTATGTGTTTTTGTACTTCAGATACTGCTTTATCGTGATTGTTAAACTTTCCCCTTCGATTTGGTCATAAATTATTCTGCAGATTTAAACCATAGCCATCGTCAGTGGACAAAAAAAGTGATGCTCAAATTCAAGCCACTCAAACGGAAGAATGCCAACATCAGGCTGGAGTAAAAGATATGTAGGATGATTACTTATCTATTTATCAGTGCTTATGTGAAACGTTATATCAAAATGTGACCATGTAAAATACACAGTTTGACCCAGAATTATTTTTAAATGAATTAACCAACTAACTATGTTCAATATTTGTAAAAGATATGTTGCATGGTTACTTATGTATTTATTTGTGCTCATGTGAAATGTTATCCAAAATGTGACCATGCAAAATACAGAATTTTTACGAGGAAATTTTACTATAAATTATACTATAGACTATACATTTTACTATAAATTACTATAAAATTAATGACAATTAACTATGTTCAATATTTCATGTTAATTACTATCAAAATGTGTGTTTTTAAAGTGTGCAGGAGTAGGGGGTACATGGCTTCAGGTCAAATGCCTGAAGGGGTACGCCACACCACACGTGTGGGAACCACTGGTTTACATTATTTGGTTGATGTTTGGCGTGCAAAATGCCAAGCTTTGGTGGGTCGGATGTGGCCCATGGGCCGCCTATTGTGGTCCTTGGACCGGCGTACCTTTTATAAAAGGCAAAAATTGTCTTCAGATACAGACCGCTGTATAGTTTTGGCACAGCTGTTCTTCTTTGTCTGTTTTACTTAATGAAAACGAACATACTAGAATATGATGTCAAATGTCCTGCATGTTTTGATTTAGTAAAACAAAGCTACACAATATTGCACTGTGACAGTTTTCAGTTTTAGTTGAAAAATAATGCAGAAGAATACAAAATGGTGTAACTGTGACTGTTTAAAGTGGGTTTTTTTTAAAGACATTCTGTGAAACCTGGTGTGCAAAATAATATCTGTAATTTAGTGTTGATGGAAAATACAAAATGAGAAGGCTGAGATGGAAATGTTTGTGAATCATCCATCACCCATTGCTTTGGGAATGCAATTTATTTTGACAAAACACAAATATGAGACTAGCTGCGACATGATGCATTCTAAAACATGATGTCTGTAGAGGCCTGTGACAACCATACGATGAATTGGTAATATTTCACTGCTGGTGTATGGTTGCACTTATGACAGTAAAATAGAATCAGACATTCAATCAAATAAGAAAACCAAATTGCTTGTCACATCTTCAAATGTTGAGGGCAGGGAAAGACAATGCAATCAGTCAAACAAATAAAGTTGCGAAGAAACTTGGTTTCAATGACATCCTTCTTTCCCTCCTCCATCTTCAACCACTGCGAAGAAGAGATGCCAGCAGAGGAAAACTGCTCAGTTTATACCAAGCTAAAGAAACGTCCTCACTCGGGAATCTGTCGAATGCTTGGCTTCATGTGGGACAAACAGCATTTTCACGACATATGAAAAAGGCCAGTATATGCTTTGTTTTATGTGAAAATGTCTAATAAGTATGATCTATCATCTAATGTCCACAAAATAAAATTAAAAAAACAGTTCAAAGTGACCTGGCATATATTCTGTCCCGTGGGTGCCGGAATAAAGCAATAAATTCATCTTTCTCAAAGGGCACCTGTGAAGCAAAGAACATTAAAGTCTCTGTGATTGCATTTTTCTCCAGTAAAAATGATATCAAAATGTAGTGGCCACAAATATGGTCATCTTAACACATTTTCCCAACTATGATTCATCTGCTTCCATAAATACCCGCTCGATAAATTCACAAGTATGTCACATCCTCACAATACAATAAAATGAGCCATATATCATGGCATAGAAAGTAAAATAAGAACTTTTTTTTGCCCTCAGCAAATGAAAGTCTGTGTGTGGCACTGTCCATAGGTTATGGGTCAGACACACAATTAATAAAGCATAGCGGTCTTAAAACACTGGTCAGTCAGGCTCAACATATTAAGTTAAAACTTAATGACGATGCAGTTTTGAATTGGCAAAGTCTATATGTGTTTTGAATTACAGTATAATATAAAAGTTTTAGAAGAACAGCACTACATAAAATAAATGAATTATTAAATCACGAGTGCACAATGTGTGGACATCAGTCTTGCCGGTGTAAAATCAATAAAATCTTCAAGCTTAATTTCACATAGAAAAAAAAAATCAACTCTCAATGACCTCCTGGTGCAATATTTCACTGTCCTGGATCTCTGCCGGGTCAATGGTTGCTAGCAGGGATTTTGCAGAGTCCTTATGGGCCTCCATAAACTTCTGCAAGTACTTTGAGGTGTAGAGCCAGTGATGTTTCAAGACGTCCTCAAGTTCGAAGGCCTTTGACTGACGTGCATTCATCTTACGGAAACGCCTGAACAGTTTATTTGCTGACTCGTTCCCCTCACTTGCCCAGGCACCAATAGATCCGTCTCTTTCTATTATCTCTGGAACATGGGCCAGTGTCTTGTGCAAGTAATTGGTTATCTTGCCATTGTACCTGTATTTGAAGGTAGAGGAGATGAGGTTAGCAAAGCTCTGGGAGTTAAAGGTGTAGCGGCAGAGCTGGTCAGGGCACTCTTTGGCTGGGCAGGTGGAGCGCCACACAGGCTTCATCTCGAGGTACAGCCTCATCAGCTCCCTCAGGGCTTCCCTTCTATCCTCTGAGGGCACCAGCTGACACACCACTTCCACAGCCTCGAGGGTCATTAGCTTGCGGGCATAGTTGCCATTCATCCTCATCACTGGTTTGAGCTTCAGCTTCTGCCTCAGTTCTTTATCTACAGCTGCCCGCCAGCTGCGCCTTTCTTCCTTGCTGGGGTTTTCCTTTCGGTACAGCTCTCCTACTTCATCCTGGAAAATTTTGTAGAACTCAGTGGCGTTGCCAATGTCACAGTGTAACGCATCCAGTGTGGACTGCGTCTCCATGAAGGGCTTGGCAGAGACCCCTTTGACTCTGCCCCGCAATTCCTCCACAGACTCAGAAAAAGGGTTGGTTCTCCAGATTTCATAACGTGCCAGGTTCTCATCATGGCTGCGCGTGATGGAGTGCAGTAGCATATTTTTAGAAGCCTCCGCTCGATTGGAGTCACACAGCGTGCAAATATAGGTGGATCCTGAGGCTTCCAGGCCCTCAAATTCACGTACAATCTTTTCATCATACCCCGTGCCTCTGAAGTGGAAGCGGAAAGATCGAGGCAGGCCAGCTATGGACAGGATAAGCCTGCTGTCCTTCATTGCATTACGCTCTGCAACAATAGGCCCCAAGAGAGCTGTGAGTGTCTCGTGGTCTGATTCATCCACAAACATCAGACCGAGGGGCTTACAGGACAGTTCGGAGTTTGGCTTTGGCTCAGTGAAGATGGTAACCTCTTCACTGTCTTCACCTAGCATAACTGAAATAGACATAATGGTGAAAGAGAAACGCACAGCTTTCTCGGGAACAACTGGTCCCCCTCCATGCTTTTCACTGACATCTCCCATGCCGTCACAAGATTCTTTGATCATAACACTGAAGCCAAGGGTACAGGCACTGTCTTCCATACCTGTCATTCTCAGCCCTTCCACAATGTCCTCCTCAAGATCCTTTATCGCTGACACCAAAGCCACATCATAGCGAAATCTTCGAGTGATGGTGTCAGCTGGTGAGTCATCCAAAGAGGAAGTCCATCCAGAGAGCCCATTAATGATGCCAACATTGCAAGATGTAGACACATTCTTAAGAGCTGGCTGCCATTCAAACTGGTGAAAGCCAGGGAGAAGCTCTTTCTCTGCAGCTCGGAGAGTGTGCAAGGGCTGAAAGATCTGGCGGCCACTTGTGGCTTTAACAGTCCGGTACATTTTGTGATATTGGCTGCAGCTCAGGAAAGTGTTGACCCGGATGGCCAAGCACACAGCGGGATGCAACGCAAAGCCTCTGCCTGCAGAACAAGACAAATTAAAGAATTTCGGTCAAACACTGATGGAGGCAAAATAAAACAGAAAAGCATAAGGACGTTAAGAGAATCATTCACCATGAAACTGTGGAAGCACAAACTTTAACAACAGCTGCAGAGACATTTGTTTGTTTGCTAAATATCGTTTCAGACTTTAAATGTACCACTGTCCAGAGCACACAACCCCATAAGTACACAATATATGATTTCCTAATTTTAAAATGTTATAATGGGCTAGAGGGTGAATCAGTGAAGCTGGCAAAAATGATGTATTGGCTGCAGATGAAAACAGACACCAGCTGGCGTCAATTCCCAAACGGGGAAGCTGGTGCTGTCTGTGTCACTTGCAGATACAAGAGCTGCTGATGTTGTTCGGATTCTAACAGCCCCTTCACAAAAGTTGTTGTTCTATATCAAAGGGAGTGTGAAAATGAAAGACTGACAGTCGGGCAGAAAGAGTGTCAGGGCTGGAGAAAATCAGGAAGAGCCAACAATGGTGGTGTAATAGACAGGGATGGAAAAGCATGAAACGCTTTTCAATCAAAAGCACAGAAAAAGTCATCTCTTCTGAACAGTGATCTTTTAAACTCTTTGTTAATTAAGAGATGAGTGCAGCCCTCAGATTATGCCACAAATTAATGTGAACTAATTCATTTATTTGTGTACTGTATGTTTTTTGGAGCTACGGGGCATACACAGCGATTGAACAAAGGCCTCATTAATAGCCTCTTACCTTGCATCATGACCTCCAGCTCATCTGCCTTCCGGTGTTCATTCTCAGATCTCAGCGCCAGCAGATATAGCGTCAGACACACAGACTTCAGGTCGCCACCTTCCTCTTTATCTGCAAACGCCCTCACCTGATTCTTCAGTTCCCTCAGCCGATGCTTCTGGGCACGACGTGTGAGCGATAGCAAGTGCTGCCGGGGTCTTCCTCCTTTATTGGTTATCAGGTAGTTGTCAAGCTCTGGTGATTGCTGTCTTGCTGCATCCCGCTCTTGCAAATCATGGTCCATACAATGAGCTTTAAATGAGTCTAGCCTTACTTTGCGGCCACAGCCATCTCTTGGGCAGAGCAAAAGAAGAGAATGCAGGGCTAACAAAAAAGTTTTGGCAGGGAGAATGAGGTCATTGCTGGCACAGGGCAAGTTGCAGGCAGGGCATTGAGGTCCTATAATGTGGTTGTATTTTATAATACAGTTGCTGCAGAAGAGGTGCCCGCAGGGGGCTTGAACTGGGTCAGACAGCAGATGGTCACACACCATGCAAGTGAAAGAACAGAGGAAGTCGACAGGGAGATTCTCAGACATAAGCTTGTTACTCAGGTGCTCTTTCTGACAATGTGTGATGGTCCTCACCCAGTGCTCCCTTTGGACACTGGGACTTCTCCATGTTTCAAGCATAGGATCATGAAGATGGCCTCCAAATGGTGGACTCTCACTACTGACCGTGCTGTGGCTATGGTCCAGCCTTATTCTTTTCACTAAGCCGTGGGTTTTGGAAGTGGCTTTGCTCCTTTTTCTTCCGGTCCTCAGGTATAAATGTTTCTTGGTTGAGCAAAGGCGGCAGATGGCACAATGAGGTTTCCACTCTGGGACTTTTGTTCCGGAGAAATTGCAAACACCCCCTCCCCGCATGGCAGTCGTCCAGCAGCGATGGCAGAAAGAAAGAGGATGGACTGATTCTGTATCCTCTGTCACATTCACTTTGAACACTTTGAGGATGACCTCTGGCCAGTTTTTTGACCGGCAGCCCATTTTACGAAGGGAATTCTTGCTTTCGTCATCCAGAGCTGCATGAACGTTATGGACTGGACCTTTGACTTTTGTTAAAGTGGTTCCACAAAGACGGCACAAACACCTAAAAAGAAAACAATTTGTCATTTTTTAAAAAAGATCAAGAAAAAGGTTTGTGTCAGTTAATCACCTGAGACGGTTGATGTGGTTGTCTATTTCTTCTAGCTTCAAATCCATTCTTTGGCAAGGTCCTTTAACGTGTTCCTTGCTTTTTGCACTGAGGGAAACTGTCATAACAGTACCTGGGCTCACACCATTACCTAACTCTGTATTTGGAATTCCACATGGGGTAGGGTTAGAGATGCCTGACATGTCTTGCTTCTCCGTCTGCGTCTCACTGGACACAGGGGCCTTCTCAATGGACTTCACTCTAAACAGTTTAAACTTCCACTGAGAGTACTTAGAATGAGGATGGTGGAGCTCAGCCGGCATGGATGATCTGGGGCCATCTGTCTCCAAGCTTTCCTCTGCCATGATTGGACTTAGGCCTAGGAGAGGCGAAAGAAAGGAGAAAGAGAGTGGTATGTGAATGGCTGACTAATATTCACAGACAAAAACAGCATGGAAAAAGTCCCCATGAGTGGCACATTTGAGGATGCAGAAAAAATACAATTTTTTATGATAAATTCCTTATCTCATCCCCAGATCTAGTTATCTTAGAGCCTGAAAAGCTTCACTTACATCCCTGGATACAAACATACTACCCCAAACTCCAATGAAGAAAGTCATGAGCCCTGAACTGCAGCGTCACGTTACACATGAAGATGTAATAAATCCATCAGTACAGCACCAAAATCTTATTTTCTCTCATCTCCAATCACCTGTTTTTCAGGGAGCCATTGAGATTTTATCTCTCTGACATAAAGAACTTGCTAAATGGCAGTGTGGTCCCTGCAAGACTGTCAATCATTTATATTTGTCATTCTCTAAGCTGGGGAGAGGACCAGGGTCCCCGGAGCAATAAACTATATCTGTGAAGGCAGAGGAAAATTGAAGACACTAAAGTTATTCCACAATACATTTATATTGACTGGACAGGGAAAGAGAAAGGGAAAACAAGAAGCCATCACTGAACAGAGAGCATAACGAATTATTTCAAATACAACATTGTTCAGTGTAACAATCCATAATTCAATAGACATGGGTACAAACAAGCTCAGTGATACTACCAACCTAACAGAAAGTCTAATTCCAGCAAGTTACCATTACCTAAAATAAGCAGGTCAAATATTCTAATTAAGTATTTCTATATATTATATCTCGTTAAATCTTACCATTGCATACTTATGGCAGACTTGCTGTAGTAGCTCTTGTCTATGAACCTAAGCCCCTTCATCTCTGAGGCCTTTATTTACTTCTCATGCTGAACTTTCTTGTGAGACCCACAGCTGAGCCTGAGTGCATGAGTGTCAGCTGGGCTCCTACCTTGTTTTTCAGTCTCAGCTGGCGTCAGTCCCCTGGGGGTCTTCTCTGCATGGGGGCGCAAGGGAAACCCTGGAGCTACAGGCCCAAACACACTGCTGTATGTGTTTGTCTTTCACAGCTTCAGGCATCTGTTGCCAGAAGGCTAACCTCCATATTCTGGAACTGATGTTGTCTTGACTTTTGTGGCTTGTATTTATACCCTTTCTATGCCAGGATCCCAACAGTCAACTCTCGACACCTGATGCAGGCAGCTGATTCTGACCCCAAAAAATGAGGTCACACATGTTCAAAGTTTGGGTTCTACACAAACAACTTTCTACCTCTTATGTATACACAGTTGTCCCTCACTACTCGGCAATTCAAATTGTGTGGCTGGCTTTATGGTCTTTCTTTTCTGTCATGGTTTTTCAAAAATATATGAATTAATATCATGCTCTTTCGTCGTTTAATACCGCCTATTATTAAGCATTTTTAAGCAAATTTTACGTGTTTTTTGCTTAATTAAGCATTTCCATACATAAAAACGGCTAAATGAACTGAAATAAGGCATTCAGAAGACAAGTGAGTGAGTGAGGATTGGTAGACACCAACATAAAGTGCATTGCAATGGCTTCACTTTTGAAAGTTGCCTTCTTCTATACTTTGGTGTGTCACGTGGTTCCGTCTGTGTGTCTGTTTTAGGTGTGCTTTGTGTATTATATCGTTTTCACCCAGTGATCCGTTCCTGTCTGGAATGCATTATTTACTAATCCGGCAAGCTAATTATTTTCCACCAAAATTCCACCAGGGTCATTATGCACTCAGACAGTAGGCAGGGTTTCAGACCTGTATTTCATCTGTAAATATGCAAATTCATTGAGTTTTACTTCAGAAAATTTAAAAAACGATTGGTATCATACAGAAAATACATTTAAGATTCTGTTCAATGAACAAATATTAATATTTAATTTATGTTCTAATTCTTTTTCTTATTTTTCATGAAACACCCCTGACTGCACTTCACTGATATTTAGGGAGGTTTATTAGAACTTTTATAGTGGAACACCACTGAAGTGTAAAATTCAGAGGAAAAATATGCAGCACTGGGTTGAGGAGGAGGTTGAATCAGCGTGCAATAGACAAGTCAAGCTTTCCAACAAAGAGCATGTTTTTACTGTGTGTAAAATTATATTCCATTTTTTTCTGCTTATCCGGGTCTGGGTCTTGGGGGCAGCAGTCTCAGTTGGGAAGTTCAGACTTCACGGTCCCTGGCCTTCTCCCAGCTGGGCATGCCCAGAACACCTCACCAGGGAGGCATTCGGGAGACATCCGGACTAGATGGCCGAACCACCTCAACTAGGTTCTCTCGATGTGAAGGAGCAGCGGCTCTACTCTGAGCTCTTCCGGGATGACCGAGCTCCTCACCCTATCTCTTAGGTTGAGTCCAGCCACCCTATGAAGGAAACTCATTTCAGCCGCTTGTATCCACGACCTTGTTCTTTCGGTCACGACCCAGAGCTCATGACCATGACCAGGAACATAGATCAACAGGTAAATCGAGAGCTTTGCCTTCCGGCTCGGCTCTCTCTTCACCACAACGGTCCGGTACAGCGACCGCTTTACTGCAGACGCTGTGCCGATCCGCCTGTCGACCTCACGGCCCAACCTTCCCTCACTCATGAACAATACCCCGAGATACTTGAACTCCTCCATATGGGGCAAACCACCCCAGTAAACGCTGAAGGTCACAGCCTGATGAGGCCATCAGAACCATATCATCTGCGAATAGCAGAGAAGAGATCCTAATGTCCCCCGAACTGGACCCTGCGGCTAGAAATTCTGTCCATGAAAGTTATGAACAGAATCGGTGTCAAAGGGCAACCTTGGCGGAGGCCAACATTCGCCGGAAACTGGCTTGACTTACTTCTGGTAATGCAAACCAGGCTCCTGTGTGTAAAATGTGATTTGCTTTGTTTTTTTCACCACTATGTTGAATATACAATTTTTTAATCAGGACATACTGACGAATTATGTTCTTATGCTGCGTGCCAATAGACAGACACATGATGATTAATTTGTGGTTTGTATTTAACACCAATCGGAGACAGGATCACTGTGCCAACACCTTCATATTCCCTCTTCATCATCAAAGAGTGTTTAGTTTAATTTCATTGGAGTTTTGTTTTGTATGAAGGTGATCAGCTTTTTGTTAGACTTTCAATACCTGCCTACAGCGTTAAAGACAATTTTATGAGGGACTCATTAATTATGTGTTATAGTTAACAGAATGGATTGTGCTTGACTTGAAGGTTCCATTGTAGTGGGAACGGTGATTATGTGCATTTTCTGTTTTTGTTTGAGAAATTGTAATGTCTATATGTGTATTGAACAGGCTGAAAAGAGAATGGTGTAAGAGATGACATAGAGGGAGGATATAGCAGTGATCTTGCATAAAAAGAGTTGCAAAGGATAACAGGCTTAGCTCAGTGTGAAGAACACGTAAGGGCTTTAGGTTGATTGCACGCTGTGACAAGGAAAGGGGTGAGGAGATCAAGTCTTCCAAGCACAACTGTTAGAGCTAGAGGTTTAAAAAGACCCCTTGACAGCTTAAGTCACAGTGCAGCTTACAGAAAAATGTCAATAAACAGATATTGACAATGAATGAATATCAATGATGCGCCCAAATCTTTCTCATAGTGAATCAAATGTCAAAATTGGGTATCTATATTTGAATAGAGGATTCAAAATTGATGCATGATTTTTCTAAATGTCATGAAGTATGTACAAATCTCTATGGTTATAGAAGAAGGGCATTTCACTCTTGTATTCCCACTGAGTGTTATGCAATATATTGATGCAAATTTTTAATTGCACTTTCATGCCGGGTTCAACAGCTTTAGCCTCTCTCTGCCAATTCTCAGTGGGCTGCCTTCAGGATCCACCTCATCTATTCTATTCATGATGCATGATTAGGTAGATTAGTACTTTGAGGAGGTGGACTTGAATGCAAAGAAATTCTTCAAAGCTACCTGTCAGAACAAACCCTTCACGTCACTGTTCAAATCCAACTCATATATCATCTCCTATTGTCATTCCCGCTCGGAGTTGTTTCCCTCATCTTGCCTCTTCTTCTCGCCCTCACCTCAGGTTTTGTTTGTGGTCAATTGTGTGGTTATTCCAGTAAGGTGATTAATTACTGTCCACCCCTTCCATCCTTTTCCGCATGTTAGTGGGTCTATAATCACACCAGGGGACATCTGAGTTGAGTGATGTTGTCTCGGGGCCTTGCGTGACTTTGTTGTTGTGCTCATCATGACTGATGGAGCTTTAAAGGAGTGCTGAGATGCAAAACAATGTCACAGCCTCAAGGAAAAAAACACCCACTCACAAGCCTAACCTCCATGACATCACAATATCATCCACGTCCAGCTTTCCAAATATAGATTATATTGGCGAGTCTTTGGCCAATTCCTTTTTTTTTTTTTTTTTTTTTTTTTTTTTTTTTTTTTTTTTCCCCTGTCCTGTCCAGCCTTTAAAGCAGATAGAATTGTATACCTAAATGCCGTCAAGTGCTCAACAGATTTACTCTGCCAGAGAGAAGTGTGATATACACTTCCCCTGTCATACAAAATTTATTCGACCTTGATGCTTGTTATAAAGCAAATTTGGAGCGCCCGGACCGGAGCAGGAGGGGACAGAGAAGAAGAGAAAAGGAAACGGGGGGGGGGGGGGGGGGACAAAAACAAAAAAAAGAGAGACAAGAGACAAGGACAACAGCAGCAACAACAACAATTGTGACAGAACAACAGAAACATACCGAACGACATCAGCAAATAAATGTCCGTGACAACTATAAAGACGAACAAGGATAAAGGACAAATCAATATCAACAACCACAATGACAAAGCTGTCAATGACAATCAGACATAATAGCAGTCATGAAATGATGACCTATGACAGTGATCACAATGACAATACTGCATTGAAACAGTCGCACACAATAGCAGTCATGAAATGATGAATTATGATAGTGATCACCATGATAATACCGCATTGAAACAGGCACACATAACTGTAGTAATGAAATGATTATCCATGATAGTGAATAGAATCAAAGTTACTGTAATGCACATCATTGTAAAAAAAAAAAAAAATACATATACACACATATATACATACATACACATACATAAATACATATATACATATATATATATATATATATATATATATATATATATACACATATATACCGCACATACACACATATATATATATAGTCATACTGCTGAAATCACCGTCGCTGTAATAAAACCAACAACATAATAACACCCTGGATAACTCAGTGAGTAATGTGGGGAAGTACGTATGTACTGTGAGTGTGCATATGTACAGGTATCTCTGTATGTAAGGAAGACTTCATATATATATAAAGGTGCAGGAATGTGTGGGCGTGTGATTGTCACTGAGAGTGCATGAAAGGAAAGGGGCCGCCTTCCACCTCCCAGAGAGCCCCGCCCCAAATAGCAAGGCCGGGCCCCGGCCGCCAGAAGGCCACCAGGCCCATAGGGGCAGGCAGCACAAAGAACAGTGCCCCAAGAGCCAGCCCAGAGAGCCCCCCCCCCCCGGGAAGACCAGTAAGGGGCCGAAGAGAGGTAATCCCAGCCAAGGACAGGGCGCCAGCGGGCCGGAGGACCGCCAACCCCCGAGACCAGCGAGAGATCACACCCCACAAAGGCAGACGGGTACCGGGGGCCACAAACCGGCAGGCCCAGAGACGCCTCCACAGCCGGAAAGAAGCCCGCCCGCGCCGGAAGCGCCAATTCTCCCCCACCGCCACCCCCACCCCCAGGGAGCGGAGCCCGGCCCGCCCCGGGCCAACCCCCGCCCGACCCCCGACACAGGGCCGCCCCGCCAAGGGATGCAGGAGGCACACCCTCCACCCACCCGGCGGAGGCACGGGCGGCAGAGATGTATCGCCCAGCACCTGACCCCACGGAGCAAACCCCTGTATGCCCCCCCCAAATAAATAACTAAAATAAATAAATAAATAAAAATACACACACGCACGCACATACACACTCCTACGCACCCACACACACGCACATAAACGCTCCTACGCACAAACACACCCCTATGCGCACGCTCATACACACTCTTACTTACTCAAGCGCGCACACACACACACACACACACACACACACACACACACACACACACACACACACACACAGTGGTCGACTGCCCGACACCCGGAAGCCCCACCCTATCCCCCGTTGGTAACCCAAGGAGCAGCGGAGCCGGGGACCCCGGGGTCCCAGACATACGATTCAGAACCCAGGGGCGGAGAGCGCAGACTGCCGGGGAGCAGGAAGACACCCGGCCACACCCCCCCAGCGGTAGGACGCCGCCAGCGAGGCAGACAGGGGAGTCAGCGAGGAGGAGAGCGGGAAACCGAGCAGGCAGGCGGGAAAACGGGCGAGCAGCCAGGCGAACCACCACACAGCGCCAACCGAGACCCGCGGGCCAGCAAACCCCGAAGAGAGAGCGGGAGCACCACACCCCAAGCCGCAGGGAGGCCAAGCACCAGCGCCGAGAAGGCGAGACCAGCAGCCGACCAGCCGACGGCCCCCACATACCACCAGAAGCCAGACCAGCCACATGCCACCAGAGCCGACAGCGCACCACCCGCGCACCGGAGCCCCACCCCCGACAAGCCCACAGACAGACCGGGGGAGGCGAGGACACAGACAGCGGCCCGGCAGCGCACAAAGCGCAACGGCGACAGACGCCCAAGCGCCCGGCAGAGCACGACCCCCCCCAGCGAGCCCGGCCCCAGGGCACCCGCCCCCCCACCCCCACCCCGCCACCCAGGCCCACAGTACCCGCAAGCATGACCAAGCCCCAACCCACCAGCTGGCCCGGCGCCCCAGCAGCCGCCACAGCGCAGCAACCACCGGCCGCCGCGACAGCACACGGGCCACCCGAAGCACCAGCACCGCCCCCCGGAGACCGCCGAACCCGCCCCAAGAGCGCAGAGGCGCCCGCGGCACGTGTCAGTCCAGGGGGGGCACCGCAAGCCGCCCCCCCCGGCGCAAGCCCCGGCATCAACAGGCCCCAGAGGGCCACCCCAGGGAAGGGCAGGCGAACCAGACAAGGGCACCCCACAGGCCAGGCCGCCCCGGGCGAGCCACCGCGACGGCCAGGCCCCCGGCCACACCGCCGACCCTGGCGGGCAGACGCCGAGGTGCACGAGGCACCCCAATCCAGCCCGCCCCACCCGTGTATGTGATAAGGTGTGATAGTGTCTATGATGCAATTAAAAAAAATAAATAAATAAATAAAATAAAATAAAAGAGGATGGTGTATCTGTGTGCATGTATATGGAGTGTATGTGGATGATAGCTAATGATGCAATTAAAATCGGGGGACAGCTGCCGCTCGGAGGGCCCCTCACCTGGCCAGCCCCCCCAAACCCTAAGTGTCTACTCTGCGATTAAAATTGGGGGGCAACAGGTCAGTGGCACAGCAGGAGCAAAGGAGCCCCGCAAGGCAGCTCCCCTCCCCAATCACGCCCGACCGTAGGCCACCCCCCAATGTCCTATATATATGTGAGGTGGTGCAGTGGCACAGGAAGGACGGGGGCCCCACAAGGACTTTGGCCAATTCCAATTCTTCTCAATGTATTTTAACCCTTAGACTGGTTCCATTCATCTCCTCTGCTCTGGGGTGTTAGACCAAACTCTCAAACCTTTTGGGACCATAGACCACTGAGAGGAGAGAATGCTTATTTTTTTTAAAAATGCCATTTGTGCTTTATGCCATAGGAATAATTTTGCTACCCTATTAAAATAATGGCCTAAGTCGTTTTTTGTCAAAAATTAGTTTTTGGCCTAAATTATCTCTTGATAATCAAAATAATAAATAATAAAATTGCCTAAATCCTTAGTTGAAAGGATCATGTTCTTTATGCCCGAAAGAAGTCCAGTACAAGCTATCCTTCTCTGAGAACTCTGAGTCGTTTTTTGTGTTTTCCAAAAACTTGAAAATATGACTTGGGCCATTATTTTGATAGGGTGACAAGATTTTAAACCTTTCGTAATGGTAATGGTTTCATTTTATTTTGAGCATGCATACAGATACATCACATACGGTATTACAATTCACAGTTCCATCTATCCAAAAAGGAGTAGGAAGAAGCAAAGCTTATTTAACTTTACCCCCTTTCTGTTTCACATCAATTGTTAATACTTTTCTTTGTGCACTTCCTGTATTCAAGATAGATGGATAGACTTTATTCATCTCCAAGAGAAATTCACATCCAGCAGCTCTGCAAAAATGTCATAATAAACTTAAACACTTAAAAAAATCAAACAAAGCAAGATAGGAGACAAATAAAGAACAGATCACTTCAAATTCAAGTGCAAAATAATACATAATAAGGTAATAAGTCCAGTCTTGTGTGTGTTTTCCTCTGTTGTGTTGAAAGCCGCGAGGCGTGGGTGAGGAATGATCTGCTCAGTGCAGGACAGTGATAGTAATCTGCCATTGAAACTGCTCTTCTGTCGGGAGATGATGCTATGCATTGGATGATGCTGGTTGTCCATGGTGGAAAGGAGCCTCTTCGGTGTCCTTGGCTCTGCCACAGATCTCAGGCTCTCCAGCTCAGTGCCAATGACAGCGCCTGCATTCCTTTACCAGTTTGTCCAGGTGGGTGGCGTCCTTCTTCTTGAGGCTGCTCCCCCAGGACACTACTGCATACAGGAGGGTACTATCCACCACAGTCTGGTAGAAGATCTGTAGCAGCTTCTTAGTGCCATCAAAGTTGAAATGTTAGCTCTGTATCCATATTGGCTGTCCATTCATTCACTTCATTCTTATTTATAAATTTGTCTTGGCTGTTATTGAAGAGATTTTCAATGAATTTGGAAAACTATGGCAATAAAGAAACTGGTCGGTAATTAATAAATTGATGTTTTTCTCCAGTTTTGAAGATTGGTATGACTTTAGCTTTATCGTTTCCATCTCATTTGCATAACCATCAGTTGATGTTTTGGCTTACATTCGTTGACAGTATCAATCATTGTCTTTTGTCACGTCAGTGAGGAACATGGAGTTGGGATTCCTGTCTATACTTTCATTCCCTTCCTCCACTGACAAGGAATATGGGATCTTCTCTTTCAGACTTAGTCCAATATTTACAAAGTAGTTAATTAACCTTTCAGCTACCTCGTTCATATGATCATTTTTAACATTTCCATCTACTGTATAAAATATTGACAGTAATCTGCTTTCTTAGATTTCAACCTACATAGTCGATTCCTGCTATTTGCATGTTACGTTGCCAAACCACAAGTAATTGAGACGCCTATAAAAATCTATTTTTACACTCAGATAAATTTTTACTCTGATACAAACCAACAAGGGGTTATCAAACCAAACACCTCCCACACCACAAAAATAAAACAAGTAATATGCGGGAATTGAAATAACGTGATATATATGCAAAACAATACTATATTACATCAATTTATAACCCACAAGGCATGCTGGGTAACTTCCTGTTGGGGAAGTGTGTGTGTGTGTGTGTGTGTGTTTGTGGCCGTTTTAAATTCACTAAACCTAATGTACCACAAGTGAGTTATGTGCTCAGAATGTTGTTGTTGTTGTTGTTTTTATTAGTCGAGTGTTTCATACTCATAGTGATGCACTTTTGAACAATATGCCATAACTAAATAATTTTTTTGCAAAGACAAATTGCAAATCCCCAAACTATGACTTGTGCACCCTCGTTTGAGGACCCCTGCACATTAATTTACTGGAATTTAAAAATGATCTTACCATAGCAATATAGCGCATGCAGATGTAAATAACTTTACATAAATATAAGCTAATGTACTGTGTGATTGTGTTTAGACCTCCCAAAAGCAAGGTCTGCATCTGGGGAGGCAATCCAGATGGACCGTGATCCACTTTTAGTCAACCAAATGAAATTAAACTCTAAGCCAGATTCAAGATCACTAGAGAAGTGTGGGGAATCAAGACCAGTGTCTTTAATCAAAATAGCAATGCGCTTTAATTCTATGTTAATTAAATGGAGATGCCCCTGATTGGAGAACAGTCCTCATGTTGCCAGGGGACTTCCAGCCGAGAAAGAAGCCACTATACCGGATTTGGCTTGTGTTTACCTAAGAATTCCTCCTCTACTGCAAACAGTCTGGTGCAGGTTTACATAGCAGGTCTGTCAGATGAGGAATACCAGCTTGGAAACAACCACTTACTATTTCAAATGTTCAATATCCTTGATGGGAGGATGAGCTTCCACTTAAATATGTGGCTTTCAGCTGTACAATTCTTACACGAAATTGAATGCTAAACAGTTTGTGTGTCTCAATTGGTCAGTCTTGCCTTCTCAGGCATCCCCACTTCCTCTGCGTACTGAGTAAATCATGCCCACAAGGAGCAAATATAGGAAAAAAAAGTGTTATGTGTCAAAGAGTGTGAAATTCCCCTGGATTTAAAGTCCCACCTCACACAATGAGTTAATCTTTGCATGTAGATCTGATTATTATTTCCTTGTCTTTGAACTAAAAACTCATTATAAGAAATGCCAAGACAGCTGTGCCCTTTTCTGCGCTGGTGCTGCCAGAGCTCAGACAAAGTAACAATGCACACAGTAGCTCACTCCGATGCCTTGCTGATTGAGAGTGACTGCTCTAAAACCCAACTTACAGGCTAAGGTAATTATTGCAGGTGAAGGCAGAGGCAGTGAAGGACCCTTTGGTTAATTAGAGGATGAAGGGTTGGAAGGTTGTTTTTATTTGGCAGGCAGTACAGCTTGAGAAAGATATGAGAACTGGAGCCAAAGCTTAGGTGATAGAGTATTTATCCGCGTCATTCCAATGACAATATAAGGCAATATTGCCATAGACCAGCCTCTCGGAGCAACCTGCCGATGGCAAAGATGATGGTAAAGGTGGCGTTTACAAGCACATACAGTGGATACCCACATATTCACGAGTCAGCATTTGCATTCCAATGTTCGTACCCCAAAAATACCATACCAACTTCATTTATAGAGCCGTTTAAGCACAACCACAGTTGGAAACAAAGGGCTATACATCAAAATAAGTCAAATACACCAAAAACATAAGAGAGAAACAGAAAAACAAACAGTAAAATATACAGTAATTAAGAAGTAAAGGCACATGGCATTGCACACTTGTAAGATATATAAAATATAATAAAACAAGAGTCATCGAATAAAAATAAAAATGAGTTTAAGTCTCATGCTGGGTTAAAAGCCAAAGAATAAAAGTAGTTTTTAAGATGGGCCTGAAGGGGCCTGTGTCAGGTGACAGGGGAGATAGTTCCACATTTTTGAAGCAGCAGTGGAAAAGGCTCTCTCCGCTCTGAGTTTGCGCAGCAAACAATTTTAAAGTGGAATCAGCCAGTGGAGTGGGGTTAAAACAGAAGTGATATGTTCTCTCTTTTTTGGTACCAGTTAAAAGTCGTGCAGCTGCAATAAATTAATTACATTAGCATAAATGTACGACATAAAAAAGAGACGTCAGGGCAAGATGGCCGCACACTAGCTTCAACAATCAACAAACTTGCAGTGAGGTGAGCACAAGTGATCACAATTCGTTACTGGAATTAGGCGGCGCCACAGCAGACGCTAACTTGACGATCAGGCTAAAGGCTAGACCGTGGATCCGATTCCATTTGTTCTATCGATCATCTGTCATTATCATTCATAAGTGGTGAGTACCTGTACATTTTATGATTTTAAAATGTGTTTAATAAGCGTGTGAGGCATATTTAGGCCTCAAACCTGGATTCTGCTCCTATGTATTGAGGTCAGGGATGCTCCTATCAGGGTTTTACGCTGCAATATCAATCATCCAGGGCTGAAATTGGCCAATACCGATACCGATCACATGGATGAATTATACATTTTTAAATTTATTTATGACAAGTGCTATTGGCCAGGGGTGCCGTATAAAAAGAAAAAGCCAGGACAATTCCAAGGACTGCCAGGGGGACCAAAAATAGGTAATTACTAATAAAATTAGTAATTAATTAATGGGGGGGGGGCTGTCGTGATTTTTTTCATAGGACCCAGAATTCATGGCTGTACATCGCTACTGGCTATATGATATAAAAAAAGACACCATAAAATCACCTTGATTTACACAAAAACATATTTTACCTACTTTTTGAAGACAACATATATCAGTCTGAAGCTCCCAGAGGATGAGTGGCCTTGTTTAAGGAGACTTTGGCCATGTCTTCCACCGCTGAGAAAGACTGCTCATCTCGTCTGATGAATTCAATTCTTTTTCGGGTTATTAGCTTAGCGGTCTGACTGTCACACACGTACGGGTGAGTATTAGCCACATGGCTGTGTTAGCGGTCGTAACCGTGAGCCTCCAAAACTCACCATACTCCGTCAAGTGTTGTTCTTCAAATGCCGTATTAAAGCTTTTTACCATGCTACCCCCACCAGGTATTTTTCGTGACATGTGTTAGTTAGCTTCCACACGGCAGACATGATTGTTTTTTAAAGAAATGGGAGGACTACACTGCCAAAGATGCTAGTTAGGTCACTGCACGAAAGGGTCGCTGCAAGCTGCCATAGTGCTAGCCACAGGTGATTGGCTTTTATGATCTGCATTGTCTACGGTTTATCGGCTTATACGTGATTTTTTTTACAGAAATCGTCCGATACTGATCTGTGGCCGATCAATCGGAGGATCCCTAATTTAGGTTATTAACGTTAGAACAATAAGAACTGAAGAGCAATATAGTGAGGGTTCTGGAGCTGAGTCTAATCTAATAATTACAACAGACCCTTTTAATGCTTTTGTTGATCTAAAATCGGAGGAGAGCATTCACGTCACGCTAGCAGGAAGGTTTAGAGGGGGAGGAGCGAGCCGGCAGCATCATGATCCAGGCTTCACTAGAATGCATAAAACAGACATTTATATGGGTGTCTCAAGCTCTCACGAGTGGTCTCGGAAAGTAAGAGCGAGGATGATTGTACAGTGATTGTTTGGTCTCTTTGTTTCCTAAAACCCTGAAATTGACTGGTGCTAGTTTTAGCTCCGACTACCCCATCAGCCTGAGCAGGATGAGGAAAAGAAAATGGACGTATGGATGTGTGAGAGGGGTAATTGAACAAAGATTGCAATTAAACTGAAAAGGGCCATGTGATGTTTGCACACATGCTGTATGCAGACATTTTATCACGAAGCGTTTGCACTGGTGTTTTTTTATTTTTATTTCCAATCTTGAAGTGACAATTATTTACTGACCAATCAACAGATAGCGGTGTGTTTAGCTCCACCCCACAATGCTTCCCCAAGAAAAAAGTTGTCATGTTTTGGAAACCTTTTATAATGGAAAAACACATAAAGGTACAGTATATGTTGCGGAGGTCTTGGATTTGTGTCTGTTGGGCTGACCTTGACACCAGCCAACACAGTAGCCGGGTCACACAACCATGTGCCCCTAACGTATCAAACTGAACAGAACCGTACTGTTTGGTGGAAACAAACATGTGCAAACATGAGGCACCGGAAGTTTGACGGACTAAGTTGCTCAGAATTCCTAATGATGACAAATAAACACACTGTGCACTAGTCTACTTTGGGGCCTTACCTTCAGAGGTAGATCTGTTTATGCAGGCAAGTGTAACAGGGTCTGCATAGGTAAATACAGTCTTAGCTGAATAGGAAATAAGGCAAGGAGGCAGTCGGGGTGTGTCATAATAACCACTATTCTTCCATTCGCACTCACTCTAGCTTTACCAGCTTGCTCCCGCATGATTCTGATATGCACCGATTCTCATCCTTTCCCTTTTAGCAAAAGACCTGCAGGAGCAATAGAGCATGGAAAGGGATGAGAGACGGGGATTGTTTATTCAGTCAGATGGTCTATCGTGTGCAGAATTGATTTGAGCTGAAGAGAAAACCATCTACAAAGAGCACTTGGCATGGAGAGGAAGTGAAGGATGCTTTGTCCAAATTCACTCCCTATCTGTCTTATGCAAAATGAATGGGAATTATGAAAGTACCTGGATTTTTTTGTCGGGAGGATTCATTTAGAAAGCACTCATGTATTCCCTTTAAAATAGATGATTAACATGCCGCTCTTGGTGTGGTGTGTCTCGATGGTTTTTGGCATCAAGTTTTGGCCGGGGACGCACTGTGCTTGAAAATCACCAGTTAAAATACGCTGTAAAGTCTTCTTAATTCCCCAAGATGGCTGCAGCGTGTTTCCCCGGCTTTCTTCTATTCATCCCACCTCCTCATGCCATTTGCTGTCATTATGAAAAGTTACGTGTGACTATATTCTTGCAGAGCCAAGCCTATTATTGTAAATAAGCCAATAAGTAACCTCACAGCACGTGTCTCCAAAGCAAGCACACTCTATATGCAAAGCAGAGGCACGTTGTTAAAGAAACTGGAGGCAAGTGATTATATTTGTAATTTAATTTCCTTGGTCACACAGAGATAAGAAAATGGAATGGCTACATTTAGCCAAGGATGAATAGAGCGAGGCCAGAATGGGACTACGGCTTCATTGTCTGTGCTGAGATTCCAGAGACGACACCACTTATACAAGCAACGGATCCAGTGGGAAATGATGCTATATGTGATGATTCTATATTAAGTCAAGGACACAAAAACAACGTTAACACTCAAAGCAGCATAAAGAGTTGAGCAATGCAAAAACATGTGCTGTTAACTCAAATCCTGGTGCAGAATAATAAAGAATTCCCTTCCCTTCTGTCTGTCTCCTTTCAAAGTCGGTTCAAGTGAGCAAATGTAATCAGCAGGGTGGTCTGGGTGGCGTGTCCATCACGAAGAGCAATAGCTCATTGAGGATTCTATACAGGCGAGATGAAGTGAAGTCCCTACAAGAAGCATGACTGAAGGACACAGTATACTCTGCTGCTGCCTCTCTCCCTCCGTCTGCTTTTTCAAAGATTGCAGATCCGCTCACATCAAAATTCCATACTTCCCCGAGAGTGTCCACTTCATGCAGCGAAGGACACAATATTGCTACGGCCATGTTCTTATTTTCACTTCATCTGATGTTTCGGGGCTAAAGAGCGACAGTGACAAGGGAGACGGAGAGAGAGCGAGGTAGAAGGTTCATCAAAATGTGACACCTTACAATGCTGGTAGAGATATCAGGGACAGTACGAAACTCTTCTATGATGTCTAAAATGCTCTCTCCATCCCTTTGTTCTCTGCTCTCTCCTCCCCTCATCTTTTGTCTCCTACTCCCCTGCTGTCTTGTCATTCTGCAGTTTTCCACTGTGTTTTCACTTTGAACCCAACAGTATTAGAAAAAAAAAAGTCAGAAAAAAAGTTGCAAATGTTCAAACTGAATTATATCAACTACAAAGACATAAAACCGAGCTAAAAACATGGAATTCTTGCTTTATTTTATAATTTACTATGCTTTCAAAATGTGCATCTCACCTCTCCTTTCCAGAAAAAAAAAGGGAAGCCACCTGCCAATTTACAATATATACTTTGCTTCTATATATTTATCACATTTTGTCCACCTCACAAACCAAAAACATAAATGCATGTTTACCTGCAGTGATTTTTTTAGGCTGTGTTTCTCATCAGCTAAGAGCTCATCTGCTTAACCAGATGGCTGCGTGAGATACCAATGGATGCTACACTAGCACCACCAACAGGTAAAAAGGGAAAGTGTTCTTTCTCTGTGTCCCTTCGTTTTCCTTTCCTGCAAAACACAAACATGCCGTACCTGTATGTCTGAAATCTGAATACTGTTTTCTAGGTGTATTTATTCGACTCACTGATTGCTGCTGCAGACTGGCGAGCACACACTTTAGCCTTGATACTATGGGGGATGGCAAAGGGGTGGCGGAACATAATTAGTAGGACATGGCTGTATAATGGGTCTCTAATTGATATGAAGAGCAGTGGAAGAGCCCAGGTTGTGTTCTACACATGCTGCCAGCTGCTTATAGCACGTGCCAGTGGCCTTTAAGCTCGGAGTCGTCCTCTGATTGATGTCTCTGTAGCAAATGCCCTTCAACAATCAGCATCCACAATCTCATATCTTTGTGTAACATCTCCCAGCATTCAACTGTCATTGCTTCCTTTGTGCTTAAACGTCTGACTGTCTTTCTTTTTCATTCTAGGTTGATTCAGACTTTTTAAAAGGCATTTTAAACAATGGCCACAACAGTGCCCCGAAAGTTAAAAGGTTTATCATTGGATGCTGAGATTTTTTTTTCAAGGCAGCGTACTCTCAAGAGGTCATACGGCACATCCCGAAGAGAACAGGAGCTCAAACGAAAAGGAATCAATTTGAAAAGTGCTGCTATGTATGAAGGAAAGTCGTTTTCCAGTCATCTAATTAGATTTGAAGAGGTTTCTTTTAGAGATAAGTGGGCGGTCCTGAAACAACAGCAAGTGCTGGGAGGCACAGCTGGACACAAGAGTTCTCGCCACAGTGAATTGGATAGTTTCAAGACGTACTGTGCTGGAGTTGGCCGTGATTTCCCCATCCTTCTCCTGGTTGCCACTGGCCTGTCCTGACTGCGCATTCGTGCCGTGGCCTTGTTTGCTTTTACCAACACTTCTATTCTGCTGTTTTACAGCATTTTCTCTGATATGTGGACAATTTCCAGTCTTATTTGGAGTCTTTCTGATTATTTATTTCAAGCTTTCCGTCATTAACTACTTGCAGGAGGCAAAACAGCATCACTTAGATGGCACGTTCCATTCTGCTGTATTACTGCAATTTCTAAGACTTCAGGGAAAAATCCAGTCTTACTAGGAGTTATTGTAATTAGATATTTTGTGCAAGGTCGCAAATGTCATTCATTTTTAGAAGAGTATCACTTGCTTTAATTACATTTTATAATTTTATTATTTTATTACTTTATTACGCACATGAATGTAGTTGCGGGTGAGACCTTTTAAATCATTTTGAGCCTTTGTACTTATGTTTTCTAAATATTGATTCTTATTATTTTATCCATCCATCCATCAATCAGTCGTATAGGGAGCGAACCGCCTGAATTAGGTGGTCCGGTACGGCATACTCCCAAAGTACTCCCTACAGGATTCCTCAAGGAACACGGTTGAATGCCTTCTCCAAGTCCACAAAGCACATGTGGACTGGTTGCGCAAATTCCCATGCACCCTCGAGGACGCTGCCAAGAGTTTAGAGTTGGTCCACCGTTCCACAACCAGGACGAAAACCACACTGCTCCTCCTAAATCCGAGATACTATTCGGTGGAAGTATTCCTCCCACCGGTCCACAACATCTCGAGTCGAGGTCAGCAGCACACCATCCCCACCATACACGGTGTTGACAGTGTACTTCTTTTCCCCTCCTGAAGTGGCAGATGGTGGTCCAGAATCTTCTCAAAGCCGTTCAGAAGTCGTGGCTTCCATGGCTCCACCGCACCTCTCCCACGAGTTTTTGCCTCGGCGACCGCCAGAGCTACAAACCACTCGGTGCAGGTACCTGCCATCCCCACCAGAGATGTGACATTCCACGTACCGAGAGCTAGCTTCTGCAACCGAGGGTCAGACCGCCAAGGTCCCCGCTTTCGGCTGCCACCCAGCTCGCTCTGCACCCGACTCCTTTGGCCCCTCCTATGAGTGGTGACAAAGGGCAGTGGTGAGCTCAGTGGAGGCGGGGACCCATGTTGCCTCTTCGGGCTGCACCTGGCCGGGCCCCATGGTGGCAGGCCCAGCCGCCAGACGCTCGCCATCGTGCCTCACCTCAAGCCCTGACTCCAGAGGGGGACCCCAGTGACCCACGTCTGGGCCAGGGAACTCAAGGTCCAATGTTCTTGCTCTTCACAGGGGCCTGTTGAGCCACTCTTTTATTATTCTATTCTTGTTCTTTTATTTATTTTTATTATTACTTGTGTTGATTATCATCAAGAATCTGGAAGTGGAAGTCTGAGTCTTGTCTTCAATGACTGCGTGCATTTGAAAATAAGGGACATTTCCCGGAAAAGGGAAAATGAGAAAATATAAGGGAATTCTGGAATTCCAGAATTTTCAACAGCAACACCCCACCCCACCCCACCCCGACGCCAGAAACATTTTTCAGCCTCAGGGGTGCTGGTGGAAAGACCTGATTGTGGTGCAACCGTGTTAGTTTACTAGTGTACTTTTATTATGAAAGTCTGACTTTACCGGCTACAGGGTGTGTTATGATGATGTTGTCCGAGTGTTGCAGAGCGGACCAGAGGCTGTGCTGCTCTGGCAGTAACCTGCAGTAAGCTATTTTTAAAAAAAAAGTTAAAAGACAAGAAACTATTATAACTCCAAGGCGGTAAAGTACAGCAAAATAGGGTACTTTCCCGAGGATTACGGGAGAGTTGACAAGAATGCTGGGCCCGATCATGCCAAAAAAGTGGAAGCGTGCAGCACCCGGGCACGATTCAGTGCGCTCCTAATTGCTAAACCTATCGTGCTTTAGGTGGTAAGCGAGCCCAGGCAGCGGGCCTGGTGTGAGTACACCCTAAGTTCAGGTGAGATTCCATTTGTGGTTTGAGTGCTGATGCAGGTCAATCCTCAAGGACGTTCGTGTCATTTACACAGCAATTAAGCACTACCCTGTTGCTAAATTTGAAAGAGCCAAAATTCCTCTGTGGATTTAATAACAAACTCATTAGCAGGGTCCAACAGGGCGAAACTGCCTTTTAATCAGAGCATCACCTGATTAACGCACAATTAGCAAAGCTCGAGCCACTTATTTTCCCCCACTTTGGCACAATGAGAACGCGAGCATAAGCAGCTGAGAACCCCTGCTTGGTCTCCTTGTGGGAATGTGCGAGACGACGTTAAATAATATCTTTGGAGTCAGTCTGTCGTCTGGTGGTCCTAATGCTTGGCAGCTGCAACTTTATGCTGGCAACACATTTACAACTCATGATGGGATGATGTAACGAGATATTGTTATGCCAGATACAACAAGCAGATGGATGAAAACCTGAAAAACAACATGCTGCTTATTTAGCTGAGAAGAATGGGTTTTTGTTTTTGTTTTTTATTTGTAATAGTTGATGTGCTTCAGGTCAAAACACAGTACACTACATGCATTTGTGCAGCTGAGGTTATGTTTTGGATTTGTGTTTGTTTATATGCCTTTGTATACTCCAATACTGAAAAAAATAGACTGAGGTTGGTGCAGAATTGCTAAACATGGGGGATACAAGTCTGCTCCAAGTTCTGTGACGAAACCTCCAGCATTTATAATAAATCTTTATTTTTACCATGTAAAAAAAAATATATTGCTATATAAATCTGAAAAGAGTCGGCAAGAAAAATCAAAAGTCTAAGGCCACTTTTAGTTGTCTTATTTTAGCAGTGCTATAATGACCATACCCGGAGGCCATTTTTGGTTTTGATCTAAATTGAGTGTAATTGTGTGATGTATTGCTCGGTTGACTGTTTTTACAAACTGAGGATACTTATTGTTGAACAGTATCTGAATCAATATATGATACAGCTGCACAAACCTCTCACAACAAAATGTGTTTTCTTTCGTTTGTACAATCACAGTCATTCACGGCATTTGTCCATTCCACAGAAATCCAATAGTAAACAGTGCTTTCCCTTCGAGTCTGCGTGTGTTCATGTGACGTTTTCATATTCCCATTGTCTGTCGTATTCGGGTGCGGACATGTAGCGCTTTGAAGGGAGTTTACTGTTACTGTAAGCAGGCTGACAACAGCCATCACTGAAGCTGCGGCTCGGCTGAGAGGTGACCCGCCATGACTCCACTGCTTTCTCCAGGTCTTCGAGAATGTCAGGTACAATAGCTTGCTCGGCTAGAAAGACTATCGTTTCCACAACTAACAGCAGGGTCCAGCCCAAAGCCCCGAGCCAATAGGAGGAACCCAAGCAGTAGAAGTCCTGGCTGATTTCTTCCCAATGCTCATAGTTGAAAAGTGACCAGCTGAGAAGGAAAAAGAAACCTGTGGATGGAGGAGAAAAGGTGTTAAAAAACAAGCGTCACAAAAAGAAAAAGGTCTTGAAGGCCTATTATTGGATGCTTAGAGCGTTACAAAAGGGTTTTTATGATAATGAACAAGGAAAGTAAAAAAGTCTATTTAAAAACATGCTGCCCTTGAGGGTATGTAAATGAGCAACACATTAAAGACTACTTGTATTTGTAAAAGTTGTTTGAATTTAACCAAAGCCAACACAACAAAGACCGTCTGGAGGTTAACAGAAAACTCTGCTATTTTTAGGACTCGCGTGCTATATTTGAAAGTAACAAAACAAGACAACAACACTGTGGGACTGATCCAGCAGCAGATGGATCAGCCTTTCTTTCAGTCTCTCCTTACATTACAATAGATCCCCACATATTTACTAATTTATTTTTTGTATGGTAACTTAAATAGGAAGTGATTTGATGGCTCTATCTGCGGGGTGAATTCAGCAGGGGCGCTGTCTCACAAATCAGTTCACTCAAACTTTTCCAGCATGGGAACATACTGATGTTGTGTACTGCACATTTTGTAAGTACGCACAATATCACTGTTTCCCATACGTTCATTTATTTGTGAACTTGGCGCTATTTGTTCACCCTGTTCGCCCTTGCAAACACATTATAATGGGACTGTCAGTGAATGTAGCTTGTTGTTCCAACTCCGCACAGTAGATGGCATCGTAAGTCTGCCTCTTAACACACCTCATATGTACCTGGTCTGCCAGAGAATAAGATGACGTTGCCAAATTAGCAACTCGCTATATTTAGAGAGTATCCAGACCCCTCTAGATTCTGTTTTTCAAAAAAGCGACTTTTAGAACACTTTGGAGACATGCGTCAGCATCCATTAAATTTTGTAATAATTTAGCGGACGGCAGCACGGTGGCAGTGCGGTTTGCACATGTGCCAGCCAGGAGGTTCTGAGTTTGAATCTGGCTCGAACCTCTCTTGGTGGAGTTTGCATGTTCCCCCCGTGTTTGTGTGGGTTCCCTCCGGTTACGCTGACTTCCTCCCACATCCCAAAGACTTGCATGTTAGGTTAATTGGACAAGCAACTGGGAAGAGGAACCACATTCAAAGTAAGAAAAAAGTTTAAAAAAAAAAAAAAAAACCTTTAAGACTGTGGCAGCTGTGCACTTATTTGTGGGAGATAAAAAGAAACCGTAGGTATTGTGTGCTGGCAACGGACCATTATGTGTCAAAGCCCCCCCTCTACTGTTAACAGTTGATGATGCCTTTAACATCACGCTCCTGTGTTGTCACCCAGCTGCCGCCCCCTTTGCTTTCCCTTTCCGCAGTGCAACTGTAGCTACAGCCCACACTAACAAAATGACTTAAATGTAATGTGTATTGTATCCAAGCAATTGAAGAAAGTGTTGAAAAATTGCCTATTTTTATTGTCTGTTTTGAGGATTGCACTGTTGCTAGAGTTTTGAAGGCTGAGTAAAAACTTCTGAGGTTAGCGTCAAAGCGATAATAAATATGACACGTGACATTTGTAGTTCAGTCATTACTATAAGGTGCATAAGGGTGTAGAGTGTAGACTGTATTTTAAGGGATAAAAACTGAACACTACTGTATCCTACAACTACAGTGTCTTATGAGGTGTGTGGTGCTGTTACCTGTCGAGAACATGGTGAGGAGGAGCAAGGTGGTGGGGTAGAGTGCCTGGCCTGCCATGAGGAGGGAGCGAGTGTTGGAGTACGAGTGCACCGTCTTAGATGTCCAACAGAGGGCGAAAACCAGCGAGAGAGCGCCCGTGCTCAAGGCCAACAGGAAGGACAGAACCCCAAATACTCTTTCTGCTTCCAGGGCTGCGTCACAATGATGGTGTCCCCACAGACACCAAAATAAAGACTGGTAAATATGAAGGAGCTCAGAAAGGAAATTAGCTGTTTGGGCTTGTAGATGGTGTTATGTTTAGTGCATTTTTTTCACCCCACCTCGTTTTTTGTTTTTTTTTTATGAACTAGAGGACATTGTGTGTATAAACCTACCTAGTGACATTATAAAACATACAGTGTTTGTCAATCAACATCATTTTGAATTGTCTTAAAACATGCATTTAGACCAGGGGTGTCCAAACCTCTTCAACTGAGGGCTACATAATGAAAAATGAAAAGATGCAATGGCCTCTTTGATTTTGTAAACCAACACGTTTGACATGCCAAGAGCAACTGTATCTCAGCTTTCATATTGGTGAAAAAGCGTGTTATTAGTATGAACTTTGGTCTGTGCTCTTTCCCCCCCCGGCCCCCATTTTTGCTGTTTTTTTCCCCCCAAATATTTCAGCTTTCCTCTTAAATAGTCTTTGTATACGTTCTTGTCATAATATAACTTTATTCCCATAATATTTACACTTTATTCCCATGATATGATAACTTTTTCCCTAACCAGATTTTCCAAACATGACAACTTTGTTTTGTTTGTTTGTTTTCATAGTATTACAACTTTTTAAAAATTTGTTTTTTTCTATATTTCAATTTCGCAATTAACATTTTTTTCTCATAATATTATGACGTTATTCTCATAAAATTACAGCTTTTTCTCCTTTGATTTCTCATAATATTTTTACTTTATTATTTTAAAATTACAGATTTTCCCATTTTTGCTGTGGTTTTCTTGTTAAAGCATGTTTTTAAAATGTGCCGTGGGCCGCAAATGGCCCCCAGGCTACACTTTAGACACGTCTCAGTTTGCAACATGAATCATGATGGGACAATAGAGAACGATTAGTAAATACTGTATATCCTATAAATCTCAGTGACAGGAAAATCAAGAATAACAGTACTTCTTTTGGTCAGGGTCAATTCAGGTAAACATAAACCTGAATTATTCTGTTGTGAATGTGTGCTACATAAAATAACAGCTGGCTAAGTCTGTGTCTCATTTCCACCAATGTGAGCTATTCAGCGGGTGAAAGAATGCATCTCACAGCACAGCAGCAAGCTCAAACTTGTTTACCAAAACACAGTTCTTCAAACATGCAGTAAAACTCCCTCAGTCTTACTTGTGGCAGAATTGGTATTTTACAGACTGTTACACGAGTGAAAGCCATCAAACGATATTTGTGACTTGATACTCACCACTGAAGGTCCCAGCATCACTGCCCTGGTCATCCTTTGTGTTATTCCACTCAGCCCAGAGTCCCCTTTCATTTAACCAGAATGGTGTCCAGACGGCATAGGAGACGCACAGGCAACCACAGAGACCCACACAGGACTGTGTAAATCTGAAGCGACTTATTTTGTCTTTTAACTCTGGCAGCTTCATGTTTGCAAACCCTGAGATGGAAGACACAGAGGTGAAAATGACAGGTGAAGCATACATTGTTCACACAATCCTATAATGTCTTACCTTGGTTCAAGCTATTAGAAATTTAATTAAATCAGAGCCAAAGCCAAAGGAAAGCGTCAAACATTTCTTGGTTCACTCACACTCTTTCACACTATTCCCCCAGACCACCCCGCCTCCTGTGTTACTCCTCCTCCACTGCAATGGAAACTCCCCCAGCTGTTGGATAGTCCCGTGACATCTCTGTGGCCCACCATCTCATGTTCTGTGAAAGTGAAAGTTCCAGCAACAGCCATGTAGCGTTTGAGGAAGCAGTTGTGTGTTACTTTATTAACTGGGAAGCGTAACCACTTTCAAAGTAAGTTAAAAAAAAAAACAACAACTTTAAGACTGTGGCAGCTGTGAACTTATTTGTGGGAGATAAAAGAAACTGTAGGTATTGGGTGGCGGCAATGGAACATTTCGTGTGGAAAGCCCACCCTCGACTGGTAACTATGACAATGCCTTTCAACATCACACTCCTGCCTTTGCTTTCCCTTTCCGCAGTGCAACTGTAGCTACGGCCCACACTAAGTTTAAAAGTTAAAGAGAAAAGGCACAGAGGCATCACTTCATGAAAACATACACTTAGTTTATTAAAATTCTTGTCCATAATCATGTTTAAACTGAATTTTGAAATGAAATGGATGAGAAAATGTGTTGAGAGTCACCACTTGATTAATCAATCTAGGGATGGCTTATTAGAGCCCCCTAGAACAGGTTTTCATTCTACCAAGTCCTTTTGGACAATTCTATGCTTCCAAATTGGTGGGAAGGCCCTTTTCAACTGCAGCATTACTCTGCCTCAGTGCACAAAGCATGGTCTATGAAGGAATGGCTGGATGAGTTTGGTACAAGAACTTGAGAGCCTTGATTTCAACCCCATCAAGGTCTAACTAGAACAGAGTGTGTTGCAAGGCCCTTCCAACATGAAGAAAAAATCTTACACAAACACTCTCAAACATCTTGAGAACAACTCACTATTTCCAGGGGTCATCAATGTGGTGCCCGCAGGCACCAGGTAGCCCCCCACGACCACATGAGGTGGTCTCTCAACTCTCAAACATCTTGAGAACAACTCACTATTCCAGGGGTCACCAACGTGGTGCCCGCAGGCACCAGGTAGCCCCCCACGACCACATGAGGTGTCCGCAAGCCTGCTTTTCTTTCAGGTTTTCAGTTAATAATGAAAGAACAGCAGAAAGAAATGCATTCTGAAATACAAAATGTGAGTTGTGGACACCAGCGTTTTGTTAATGTTCTGGTAAAACAAGCATATTTGCTTTGTTTGGGTTTAAAATAAGCTCTGAAAATAAATGTTACAAAAATGAGTAGCTCTTTGCCATTTTCATTTTGTAAAAGTAGCTCTCAAAAGGAAAAACGTTGGTGACCCCTGCTCTATTCCCTCCTGTTAAAATGCTACGTCTCAGTACAGAACAGAATACATGTTAAAATCAATTCATTTTAAAATAATGTAAAACACATTTGATATGATAAAGTGCTTATAAGTTGTTGTTTTTTTTTGTCTTTCAGCTTTTCCCCATTAGGGGTCACCACAGCGAGTCAATCACATGATTTGATTAGGCTTAGTTTTTACGCCAGACGCCCTTCCTGTCGCAACCCTTCCATTAATCCAGGCTTGGGACAGGCAATGGACATCCCTAAAGGCTGGGTGTTGGGACCCTGCCCAGGAATCAAACCTGCATTGTCTGCAGCATGTAGCGTCACACCACTGTGGCAGAATATAAAGATTAAAATAAAGAATATATATTTATGCAGATACATTTGGCATTTAATTATGCATGTAAAGATCACTTGATTATCTCCATTCAACACTAAACTTTAAGGCATATAAAGCAATCTCAAAGTTGCCTTGTGTTTCCTCTGTCCTTCTCTGAGCTATGATTTTGCCAAAAAAAACAAAACAAAACAAAATAAAGTTGGGAGAAATTCTTCAGTGCGGACCAGTGTAATATGGCAGCCACAACTCCACTTGTTAGTCCAAACCTTATTTTCGGGCACGTTCCAGCAGTGCCTTAAACACATCAAAAATCTCTGGGTCTTCTCCTGCAGACTGCTGTGGAGTATTTTTTTCCAGCCAATCAGAGGAGCGGATTTGCTGCTTCAGAGCACCAATCAGAAGGTCCAGGCTCTCTGCAGGCTTAGAGGCTTGGCAGTCCTGCAACACAAACTCATCAGGGCCAAGGAAGCCTGTGACAGGAACAGGGCTCGCGTTCTCCTTCAGCTGGTCTGATGACTTGCTCTCGGGGGATGATGTTGAATTTTCAATCACGGCATTGTCTGAATGTGCACTGTCCTCTTTCACTGATCTCTTGCTCTCCTCTCTTGCTTCTTTGGTAACGAATGACTCCCTGTTGGCATTTCTTTCTTGCATTTCGTTTAAGACTTCTCTAATTCTCTTCAGGCCTAACACAAAATGAACACAAAACAAGTCTGTAAGTGTTAATCATCCAGTAAGAGCGTAACTGTTCACCCATTCTTCTTGCAGTTGACAAATGATAGAGTGCAAGTTTTGGAGCAACGTCCTGACAAAAAATACAGTATTTTGCCATACTGAAGCTGTAGACCTGATGCTATAAACTTGACTTACCGGGGAAAAAAATTGAATATTTACCTTCTCTCTCTTTTTTTTTTTATAGGCATGTACACTGTAATGCGCCCTAATGGCAGACAGAATATTCAGACAGTATTCAGATAGAGTACTTGGATTGTCCCCCAAAAAAGTCTGTAGCACATTGTGCATCAGCATTTGGAGTGAAATTGATACATTTGTATTAAGATACATAAGTGTTACTTTGTAACTAGTACTGGTTACATTTGTGGACAAAAAAACACTGTCATACACATTATAGCTTGTACAGTAATCCCACATTTATTGCGGTCAATTGGTTCCAGACCCGACTGTAATAAGTGAGTTTCCGCGAAGTAGGATTCCTTAGTTATAAATTGAATACTTTCATAGTTAGAGCATAAAAAACCTGTTTAGAACATTCTAAATACGGTTTTTAACATGATTAGAGCTCTCTAGGCATGAAATAACACCCTGATAGTCAACTTTACACTTGTATTACCTAATACGGTAGACACCATATGAGAAAATAAGCCATTTAAGTCATAAATGAGAGCATAGAAAACCTCTTTACGACATTCTAAATATGTTTTTTTTTGATAGGCATGAAATGAGACTTGTGCTCATGTGTGCTATAAATGTGTTCCGGCACTAGAGGAGCAGAGTGACTCGCGGATAGGAAGTGACGCAACAGCAGCCCATGTTAGGGATTATTGTGCCTGTTGGGAGATCATTAAAATCTGTAATAAAAGCCTGTTGTTTTGGCGATCAAGTCTGGTGCTTGTGTGTCTCACCGAACATTACAGTAACATTAATGATGCGTCATGACCAGTGTAGAGTACTACTGTACATACAGTTTAATCACAGCGTCTTGTGATGTGTCTTCTGAATGCCTTATATTTGTATTTTAGTTCAATAAGCCATTTTTTCTGGCTGGAAAACACTTAATTTAGGCAAAACATACATAGTAAACATATTTCTTAAATACGCATATTTGTTGACTAATAATAGGCCGTATTCAAACATGACAGAGCATGATTTATTCATTCATATATTTCTGAAAAACCCGTGATAGAGTGAAATTCAAAGCGCAAAGCGGCGAAGGATGACTGTATATTACTGTATAGATAATGACTGACCAAGTTGAAGGTGCTGCTGCTTGTCGGCAAAGACGATGCGAAACCACCCGGGCGTAGAGCAATGGAAGGCCTGGCCGCAGCTCAATACCACTTTGTGTTTGAGGAAGCAGCGCCACATAAACAACTCTTCCTCAAATGACGGGGCTCTGAGGAACTGACAAACCAGACAAGGAAGCAACATCAAGCCTCCACAATACAAGGGTTTTAATGACAATGACTTTCCACCCTCAACTCAATTACCTCTGCACAAATTAGCATTTGATTATCAACTCCAGCATCCAGCATCACAATGTGACCTTGGTAAGGTTACCTTTCTGAAGTCAGCCCAGATATACAAAGCAGTGGGCCTGTCCAGGTAGCGGATGTCCATTGTCTGCAACTCATCTGTCACGTAGCGGTGAGCAGCTTTCAATCTGGATCTGTTCTCGGGCAGAAACTCCTTGTTGATCCATTCTACAGCATGACAGTGTCAAGTGTCAATTAGTCACATGCTGCACAGGTAAAGAAGATAAAGCTAAAGCTACAAGCTAGAGTATATAACCTTAAGCCTCAAGCCAGGCACCACCAGAAAAAAAATACATAAGGTTATTCTCGTTTGCATAATTAAGTGCATTTCAAAATGAAAACAATGCTTTGTAAAAGAGGATTTACAGTCCAATACACTTTTTTGTCTTGGTCAACAACACAAAAATGTAAATTGGCAGGTCTGACAAAATAACCATGTGTGCCGTGCAATAAAGGATCATTTTGTTGTATGCTGCAAGTAAAATGTGTGTATAAAAGACATAAATATCATGGTACCTCTGTCTTGAAGAAGTTGTGTGACCTGGTGCTGTGTGGTCCCAGAGACACCATGGAAAGAGCCCAGCTTGGCCAAAGCCCTAACAAGGTCTTCGTTCTCAGTATACAGTGTGCCTACTCTGGTTCCAGCCATTGCAAAGTCCTGGAAAGGACAAGGTGAAGTCAACAAGTAAAATAGCAGTGACAGCGTGCCTTCAGTGAGGAAAAGCAGAGAATTAACAGTATTGTCAGCAGTGATAAAAAAAAAAAAGTCCTCTACATAGTGCAGTGCAGCACGACACGTACCTTGCTCAGCCCCCACATTATATGTGTCCTCTGTGGGTCGGGCAAACTGAAATAAGGGCACATCATTAGCAGTTAAGAGGCGATCGTCAGCCATAATTGTCATGATGAAGGGTCTACAAGAGTAATCATGCAGAGGATAGGTTAACGCTGTACCTTTCCAGACCGAGGACACTGTGAAATGTAACTGATTCATCAAACACCGTCAGCATGTACACCTCATCTATGATGGCGTGGAGCTCATTTCTAAAGCAGGAGACAATTATATTTATTGCAACGTACAATATATAGTAAATCATCTATGGGAATTGTTCAAGTCAAAGAAAATATGAGATAAATGCATAATAGCTACTTCAGTGAAGTACAGTGCGTCTATGAAAAAGAAATTTGGTTTATCTTTATGGCAGCTCTGTGCCTGTGAAGGTCTACAATGGCTATAAAGATGGCAAGATCATTTAGAAAACAACTGATAATGCATGGCACGCCTGAATACGTGGCTGCACTGGGGAATATGTTGATGCTTAAGGAGAGTGATAAAGAGAGTGAGACAGTGGCTTTGCGCAAAATGACAAAGTTGTAAGCGGTGTCCCAGCAAGATGTTCAAATCAGCCGCAGAACTGCAGGCCAGGAGGATTCCATGTTATGGTAGACCACAGCATGCGTTAACAGTAGGGCTGGGCATCGTTTGAATTCCGTTCCGATTCCTCGTTTAACTTCCGGTTCCTAACAATTCTTGATTTGCGTGCTTTAAATGAGGGTGCTAACCAGAGCTCTTTTTGGATGAAATTTCGAACTTCCCCATGATTTTTAATAATATGAACTTTTTAAAATCAACTTTACTATGCGTTTCTCAGTGCTATTTTCAACCAGTACATGCTGTAAATATAAAACCATTCAACTTGAATATAAATGTTAGGAAGTTTCTTTTTACAGGAGTACACTTTCACAAAAGATGTTTACTTCTGAAAAGTATTATACTTGGTTTGCTGCCTCAATGTTGGTGTAAGCTATTTTTTATGGCACCCTTATTTTGTTACCACAAGTAAACAAGGTGTACCCCAAAGTGCTCTTATTTTGAAGGCCAGAAGTGTGTTGTGGGGGTTGAAAAGGTCCCTTGACTGTTGCCAATAGAAACGTACTGTGCACATGAAGAAACTTGCCTAGCCGTAGCCGTAGCTCCCGTCCTTTATTTACACCAAACTTCCATGACATCAGCGAGTATCCTGGAACCCTCGGTTACGTTGGCATGAGACAGACGTTATTTATTGCTGGACTTCCCTGATTGTGACTACCTGGAAGTCCGACGTAGCGCATGAAAAAGTGGGGCACTCATGTTATTTCTGCACTATGAATCCAGTCGTGTTTAATCATGTTGGGCGTACCCCCTCCTTTGCAAAGTACCATTGTGTTGCAAATGCTGACTGAGCTGACTGCTCTTTCTTATGTACTGTAGTTAAGCCAAACGTTTGCCCGCTATTTCTTCCGGTCGGCGAAATGGGCATCGAAACTAGGAATCGAAAAATTTGAACAATCACGGGAGGTAATGCTCGAGACTCGTTGCCCAACCCTAGTTAACAGATAAGCAAAACACACCTTTTGGCAAACTCTAAGAAGGCCAGCATTTCCTTTGGGGTGTAGATCTCAGCAAGAGGGTTATGGGGGTTCATCAGTATTAGAGCCCGGATATTTACCCCCTATATGGATAGCAACAGTCGTTCTTTAGTAACTTTGGAACACAGTGTGACAATAAAACATCATTTGGTGTACTTTTCTAAAATGCTTCCAGTATTTAGAAGGGTTTTTCTTTAAATATAATCTGAGAACAAATGCATGAATGGATTACCTCTTGCTTAGCTCTTTGTAGACCTTCTTCCAGTTTGCTGACTGTGAGGTGGAAAATTCGACCACCTTCATTCTACCAATGTTTTTAGGAGAAAAAAAAAGAAGGTTGGCATCATGAACAGAAACCAGCAGTGTAACATCACCTGGTGCTGCTTAAACTGAAGTGCAACATGACAGATCAGCAATCAGCAGTTTACATCCAGACCAGTAATAGGCACAAATGCCAAACTGCACCCAAATCTTCTAGTGTGTTTTTTTTTTAATCATTAAAAACACAGAAAAGCAATGCTTAAAATAATTAAAAGGCCAAAATTAAGATGACATTGATGCCAATTTTGAGTGTAATGTATATAAACTTCTGATTGCAAATGTAATCAAGGAAGCACAATATTAAGCCATATAATCACAATGCATACAAGATGTCTGTTCCTACCTCACAGGCCAGAGGAACATGGAACAACTTGACATCACTATATAACTGCAGGTCCTCAGTAATTACACCATAAAAGGGACTAGGAATGAGAATGGCATCTACAAAAATGATAAAAACACACAATGATTGGATAGATAATGCAACATAAACTCAATAATAACCAGACAACCAACTTTCACAGATAATTTCAAAATAAATGATCTAACACAAAATGTGAAATGTGATTACTGTTTAAATTAGAAATAATGTACTTTTTATTTATTCTAAATGTAAGCCACTGTAGTATACAGTATATATCAGTGTTATTTCTATGGCAAAGTGACTGCAAGTATTATTTTAAAAAGGGACAAACAATGAATTACAAAACCATACGGTATGACTAATCATGTCATAAATTACCCAAATTAACTTGTTACTCACGCTTTTCCCACTCTCTCTTATAGAACATGGACTGTAACATAAAAAACAAACAATGTATATTATGTATATTTGTGTACTCACCTTTTGGGTCACAAATAACTGCTGCAATGCAGGAGTAAATGGAACTACATCCATTTATCACCACAACCTGAATAAATACACACATGTACAGTATATTTCAGAGCCTGAAATAGTCTCATTGGTGGAGGTAATAAAGGGACACAGGGAGGCCTGATGATGCATAAATCCATCAAGTTACTAAAATTTAATTGGCTGCTCAAACAACATAGTACTACATACAGTAGTTAATAAGCTGATTGAAGACCAGCTGCTTACTAAATGCTTAAGACCCAAAAATAAATCAATTGAATGGAGACTGGCTGCAGAGGGGGTGCACATTTAGCCATAATGATGATACAGTTATTTAAACAGTGCATACTGACAAAGTATGAATACAACATGTCCACAAAAGCACAAGATGTGTGATTACGTTGCACGCCAACAGCCATACACCTCTTTTTAATTCAAGCAATACCGATAAAACGCCACTTGACTCACATTGTCAGCTTTCAGTGGGTTTGGAGAACGGCAGTAGTCAGTCAGGAACTTTGCAACCTCTTCTCTCATGCTGAAAGAACAAGATGGAAAAATAAGCGGCATTAAAAGTGGCAAAAGTGTTGTTGTTTTTTAATTCTAAATGAAGGCAAATCTCTCACAATGCATGTCCCCTCCAGTCGCCATACTGCAAGAGCGCTGGGTCAACATGTAGCATATCAGGTTGGGTCAACTGTAATTGAAATTATTTTGACAATGAAGATATTCAAAATATATGCCATTACTGGTGATACTTCAGATGGAACGCATTTAACATATCTCACCCTTTTATGAAGAAGATCATAGCACAGCTTGTTTTCACTTGTGCCCATGTTGATGACACCCTAGAGGGTAGAGATGTCACACAAGAAAGAAGGACTTTATGAACAAAGTATGTCATTACCTCTATATACTAGTTTAAAAAAAGACTCACATTAGGGTTGTCGGTGTCATGATATTGGTTCACTCCGTACTGAGCAAAGCCCTCCTGGAGAATGCCTTGATGTTGTTGGATACTGTTACCACGATTGGACAGGTACACACTAAGCTCAGGAGACTTCACTCCTCTCTCAGTTCCCAATCCACCCACAGACTTTGTGCAGAACTTGACAGAGGGGGGCTGACCTGACTTTATTGACCCCTTAGTGCAAACAGTGTGCGAAGTGGGAGCCTGAGGATGTTTTGGAGATGAGGATGGTGCAGTGGAGGCCGTTGGTGCGATCAATAAAGCTGACTGATGATCTAGCAGGGAGACAGAAGTGTTGGTGGATGCTGTTGCTGTCGTCGCAGCGCCCTGTCTGACCGCAACCAAAGCCCCAGTGAGCATGCTGAACAGGCGCAGCTCATGCTGGCGCTCTTGCTCCGCTCTCTTCTCTTCCTGTTGTCGTCTCCGCTCATCAGCCTGCAGCTCCTTCTCCAGCCGCGCCTCCTCCAGAGTGAGGAGGCGATCTTCAGCGCACCTCTGCCAGATGAGGAAGCTGGCCAGAGCTTTGTCGAGGGGCCCCTGGCTGCTACATTTACCACTCCCGTGGCGACATGTGGTTTTGCCTGCACGCCGACGCCTCCTCTGCCTTACAGCCGCCAAGGGACGGACCCCTTCTTTAAATGTGTCATGTGGCACAGGAACACTGCCAGACTGGGAGGCAGACCCAGCAAGGTTCAGGTCAGTTAAACCTGTTATGGACATGAGAAAAAACATGAATTGACAATTTTCACACAATTACCGTCACGTTATAAAAATGGCAAGCATTTTGCTATTGCACAGTCTAAGTATGACATGGTACTACTGTATTATTATTACATCTTCTGAGTGGGGAGCTAATTAATGGCATCTTGCTCCTAGCCACAGCCATGGGGAAACAAGAGGTGAGATATTTTGGTCAATTTATTTTCTGTTTGTTTTTTTTTTTTGGTTTGTTTTTGTTTGCAAATTAAATTTACAAACTTTGCAATTTACAATGAGTTACCTGGAGGTGAAATCCTTGCATGAGCAGAATGTTCTCCTTGACCCAATGTGTCCTCCGTTCCTAGTAAAGATTGTTCATCTGTTTCCTGTTCATCTCCTGATCGGTAGTACATTTCCGGGGGTGCAACATCTGTGTTCAACAGGCTTTCCTCAACATCCTCACATTTTACATCCAGGGGGTCTCCAACTTTAGGGGGCTGGCCAAACAGAAACCCTCCTGAAGAAGCTGGACCGAAAGAGCCTGCTGAAGAGTTCCCTTGCAAGTACGAGTCACCTCCACATGGGCTCTGAAACACCTGCTGAGCTACCACTGTTCCACCCAGAGTAGAGTATGTGATAGCCGGTCGATTAGCTAAAACCCGGTCCATCACATCGTAAAATTTCCAGGATCTCAGCTTGTGGTTGTCTTTAATGCGACGGTACTCCAGTTTCATCTTTTTGATCTTCTCCCTGCACTGGTCACCCGTGCGGTAGATGCCCTTTTCGCGCAGGACGAGTGCTATGCGGTCAAACACGCGCTGGTTGCGCAACGAGCTCTCCAGTTCTATCTGGACGGATTCGTCGGACCACAGCTGGAGCAGCTCCACGATCTCCGGGTCGGTCCAGTTGCTGCCTCGCTCATGCCTCCGGCCGCGAGGGTCCATCCTCTGGCGCCGCTACGAGTTGGTATCTGTAACGACGTGAACACACAAGCTAGGCGTTGTAATGGCAACTTGGACACTTGGTTGTGTTGCATTAAAAAGCAGTCAGGGGATGGTGATTTATGTGCGGTTTGTGCTTCTTCCCACCGTAAACCAAAAGTGCAGCTCTACGAAATAGATGCACTTCCTCTTCTCCTTGAGGTGACCAACATGACGCGGCGTGTAACTGAAATGGCCTTTGGAACAGCTTGAATCTCGTATTCCGTGTTTACTGTCTGGATTTGGTAAAACACTCAGAAAAAAACTGCATCCGGGTTGGCTGCACATGCGTGCTGCCTTATTCCGGGATAACTTTGGCCCGTGTTAAGGGAACAGGGTTGACGCGCGCGCATGCGAGCCAAAGTAAGGTTGCATTATAGCGCCCTCTATGGGGTGTCAGTGATTTAATTCAAATGCAATTACACTAAGAATCCAGATGATGGCACTCTCACACTGCAGTAGACACAAGCGTCTATCCACATGACGTTTTACGTGAATTTGTCATTTATTTTTAATAGGAACGCCCTATTGGATGCAATAACTCTCTTGCCATGAACCATAAATATTTTTAAATAGAATTACGGACACACACATGAACATAAAAACAACCCATCTTGCCATTTTTTTTATACCACTTGTCCTCATTAGGGTCACTGGGGAGCTAGGGCAGATCACAGCCGGCGACACTCTCGACTCGTCACCAGTCAATCAGAAGGCAAATATAGACAAACAACCATTCACACGTATGGACAATTTAGTCCCCAATATGCAAATTCTACCCAGAGATGCTCTTAAAAGAGACTTTAACCACAATGCGGCAGGAAGACAATTATTATTCGAATTATTATTATTTTGTTTGCACACATCTTATCACTTTGAATGTTATATTATGCCAGCCTCTATTATGTTTGTGTTACATTTCAATGAGCGAATATAATACAACATACAACAATAACAAAAATAATATAGATATAGATATAGAATATGACAGTAGCCCCCCCCCCCCCCCCCCCCCCCCCCCCCTCCTATTTGTGGGGTTAGGCTCCTAGACTGCCAGGTGAATCGCAAAAAAACGTGAATAGTTGACGCTACAGAAGTTTTAGAGAAACACGCAGTGGCTGCTTTCAAACTTGACATTATTCCTCAAATGCAGACAACAGGATGAAACAGCAAGCACTGCCTGCTAATCGCGCCTACTCGGTGAGATGCATGCCCCTTAGCGTTCGCCAAAACGTGGCAGCAATAATGCAGGCATTCCTCCAGTGCCGCATCTACAAAATCCATACTGCCTGCCAGCTGTAATTCCAGTAACGACTTAAGATCATATATTAATTTGTGTTCATTTCCCTGCAAGTTTTGAGGCCGGATTGCAACAACGTTAATCCTTTCATTCATTTATTTTCTATGCCGCTTATCCTCACTAGTGTCGCGGGGGTATGCTGGAGCCTATCCCAGCTGACTTTGGGCGAGAGGCGGGGTACACCCTGAACTGAGTGTTGACATTCACACTAACATTCATAGCTATGGATAATTTAGAGTCGCCAGCTGACCGAACATGCCTGTTTTTAAACATGTGGGAGGAAACTGTAAGAAACATGCATGTACGGGGAGAGAACATGCAAATGCCACACAGAGATGCCCAACGGAGATTTGATCTTCCAGAGCTCTTGACTGTGTGGCCAACATGTTAACCACTTGGCGGCCCTGCAACAAAGCTGACTGTCAAAAGCTAGTGCTGCTAGAGCCCCAAATAGTTCCACCATCTTACATTACATACATCAATGGCGTATGCTGTACATTTTATGCTTTATTATCACGTATTTATAAATTACTACTGACTTAGAGTGGATGAGATGGGGGTTTTTTGGAAAAAAAACAGTTTATTTTCAGAGAGAAAAAGCACGAGTAGGGGGTTTTCTCACAAATTAATAAGAAATCTGAGGATATGCAGGCTGCGATTGCTGAATCGTGAATAGCTCTTGTGATTGTCTATAGCAGGGGTCACCAACGTTTTTTTCTTGCGAGAGCTACTTTTAGAAAATGAAAATGGCCAGGAGCTACTCATTTTTGTAGAAATGATTTTCATACCTTATTTCAACCCAAACAAATCAGATATGCTTGTTTTACCAAAACATTCACAAAATGTTGGTATCCACAAGTCACATTTTATGTTTCAGAATACTTTTCTTTCTAGTGTTCTCGCATTATTAACTGAAAACCTGAATGAAAAGCAGGCCTGCGGGCGCCTCATGTGGTCGTGGGGGGGCTACCTGGTGCCCGCGGGCACTGTGTTGGTGACCCCTGGTCTATCGTGTAGTCCACCTGTCTCCAGTGTTAGTTAGCTGGGATAGGCTGTAGCTCCCCGTTGCCATGAACAGGATAAGCATTGGAAAATGGATGGATGTAATACTTATATTAATAATAACAATAACATTATGATTTGCATTGATTTTGTGTATTTTTTACTCGACAAATTTTAATCCCTGGATGATAAATGTGGTTATACTTTAGCCAAAGTTAAAATTCCAACAATGAAAATGTATACAAATTTTGAATTTCAAAGGCTAAGAGCTGTTCATAGTAGCATGGAAGGGTGAGTAATTACGGCGACATCAATCAAGCATGCACTATCGTCTAGTACGCTCCAAGTGTGACGTATTTCCTGGACAAAGGAGCTGTTTTGTTGTCATTCATCCAGTCGTCAACCGCCACACTGCATGCACGGGCATCCTTCTCTCATACAGCTTCTTCTTCCCCTTATTGTCGCTCTTTATCTACGCTGTGCACGCACGAAGAGTATACTCGTTAGCAAGCAGTCGTGACTCTTACATGAGAAGAACGTCGTTTAATCCTAAAAAAGAATTGGTTTGGAAGGGTGAAGTTAACCGGCAAATAGAATCATAGAATCATCCACGGAAGTTGGCCGTGGATGACAAGCTAGCATCTAGATGTCGTGTTTTTGAACCGTTAAGATAGATGTAAAGTTAAATGGCAAGTGCCTAGAAAAAGAGAGAAGGGGACATGGAGGCATGAGGTCTCGTTTTTTCCTCCTTTCTACAAACTACTAGTAAACATTGTGCCCAGCAGGGATGGCAGCTATGGAGAAGTGGGTGGTAGCAGCCGAAGCGTTAGCAGAAACCTCAATTCTATTTTAGCCTCAAGTCCCAGTCAACGCTGCCGACAAGCCTCTCACTAGTCTATCCAGTCAGGTGAAACCGTTCCCAGTGTGCCTCCGAGGCGATGTGATCCACTGCAGGTAGAGCTCTTTCTTCCAGGGGACTTGACTGAGCCCCATAATGAAGCGGCTCCGATCCGCCTTGCCTCCTCTCTGAACTTTGTCGAAGGTAAGACTCATTTGCTTGTTTTTATGATGGTAATTTTATGATTTATGATTTGCTTTGCGATTCCTTCTCCTTAGCTGCGCTCACACAATGCGTGCATGCATTGTTCATAGTTATCCACGCCGTAATCACGCTACCACGCTCATCAAATACATGTGTCAGTGTAAAGTAGTAAATTCAGGGTGGGTCTGATTTATGGAAAAGCAGGCTTGTGTCTATAAATAAGCAGGTTGGTAAGTCTCTTATAAAAAAAAAAAAGTGACGTCCGGGTAAACCAACAAACAAAGGCTAGTGATCAAACTTAAGATCTAATTTCATTTGGCTGTCACTGCAATTTTACAGCTCTTCTGTAACAACCACTATGATTTATCTGTGAGTGGGGATGTTATCGTGGGCTCAAGGTCACCAAACAGAGAAAAATAGAAAAGATCCAACCTAGTGCCATTTGTGTCATTTTTTAGTTTCATTGCACCTTACTATTAACTCTTTAAAATCACAGTGATGGTGCTGTTATTATACATTGTTATTTATTTATACATTGCATACATACAGTGGGTGAAATAGTTTTTGAGCTTCTGCTGATTTTGTAAGATTAGACATCTTTGAGTAGGTTTATTTTAACAGAGAGAGAAAGAATAAAAAATGTAACAGGCCTCTGCCCCATAGTCAGATTTTGTGGTCCTGTAAAAGGACACAGATTTGATAAGGCGAGCAGCACGATGTGTTGTCTTCTCTCGCTTCTGTCTGATTTTATTGTCACAATTTATTTTCATTCACTTTACATGCATGGTATTCATATGCAGTAAAGGAACAGTTATCACTTCAAAGGGCCAATGTAGTGCAAGGGAATAACAATTCCAAAGAAAATGATAGTTGGCGAGTGTTTTCCACATATTCAAAAGTCCTAAACACTGCAAACATATTGCAAACATATTATACATAAGTCGTTCATAATGTGCAGGGAGCCAAAAATACATCTTAAGTTTGTGCCTTGCAAACAAAACACATTACCTTTTACCAAGTTCACGAGATAAAGTATAGCAGTTAGGCTAGCTCTTGTCATGTGAATCACGGCACATTTAAGGACCTTTAAAGTGCACCAGACAAACGTCGTCCAATAAACATTTCACTAAAACTCACTTAAATATTATACAACCACATTATCAGTATCAATTATGTGTATATTGGACACAATACTGACCTGTAAAAGGACACAGAAATGATAAGGCGAGCAGCACGATGTGTTGTCTTCTCTTGCTTCTGTCTGATAGAAGCCGGAAGGAGAATGCCTGCCGTACCATAGGCTCACTGAGGCGGAAATGCCTCCTAGTGATTAAACGAATGGAGATAGAACTTCCAACATGAATGCTCATACAATGACACAAAGCTCTTGAATCCTCAAATATACACATAAGAATAATAAATACATCACTTAATGTGACCACATTACTGTATGTCACATAATCCCCTGCAAAAGGAATGGCCACTGACATTTACAACATCATAACGTTTTTGTTGTCTAACAACACAAAACCAAAAATTCACAAACCTTTAATACAATAATGGCACATTATATGAGTGTAAGGTGTGTATGGTGGAAGATGAAAAGGAGCCCATGAAGGTATCAAGGTGGCGTAAGTGTGGCAACTGTATTAACAGTGGAATGAGGTTGCAATGAGGGTTCCCGTAGTGTCTTGTATGTAAACATTTGCTAAGGCTTCCTTTCCCTGCCTGAACTCCTGACCCTGTCAGTGGTGTCCCCCGTTTGCGCGGGACTCTCTCTTCTCTCTGGATTAAAGGGTCCCCCAGTTCACTACCTGTCTCAGATGGTACATTCAGGTACTCTGACATGTCTGTGTACTTCTACAGGCGCTGTTCGTGTTTGGGGAGCAGCAGGTAGGTGCAGGTTAATGGTTTCTTTGCCTCGTTCTTTTTCTTTCACAGGAGCTTTCAGCTATTATCTTACAGTTCTGTCCTCAGAATCTGATCCACTTGTGTCACTTTTGAGTTGTCTGACATATTTGTCACTTGTTCGGCGCAGACTTGGCTTGACTTGTTTTGGTACCCATGTGTTTGCCTGGGATGGCACTTCTATGGGAAGGTTGCTAACTAGTAAGAGCAGGTAACGGTGCTGAACTCTGGTCTTCTGTCTCCTGTCTCCAGGTGGACAACATAAACAGGGCTCTCTGCTACCTGTTCCTTCACAGCTTAAATGTCCATCCATCCATCTTCTTCTGCTTATCCAAGGTCAGGTCGCCGGAGCAGCAGCCTAAAGTGTTGGACGAGAGTTGTACGTGTCCAATCCTTGCTCTTTCACGGAGGGTCCTGAAGAGCTCATTCTCAAGCTCACGTCCCTGGTCATGGTGCAATCTACCTGGGTAACCAAAGCGTGGGATGAAATCTTCAAAATGCGCTCAGCTGCTGTTCGTTCAGATTTATTTTTAGTCCGGCACACTTGAGCAAACATTGTGAAATGATCCACTGGGACCTGGATGTAGTCATATCCACTCCATTTGTTTCAAGGTGTAGAAAGTCGATGCACACAAAGTCTAATGGTTAGCTTGAAGTGATGGAAGGGCATGTGCAACAGGTTTCTTCTGCTTCACACATGGGCAATTTCTCATGACATATTCCTCCAGTTCCTTTCTCATAAAATGGCTCCCTTGACACTTCCCCCATGTCGTCGTGGAGGTGTTTCAGCCCTATGGGCCAGTATTTAGTGGGTAGGACTCGTTGTTGTCTTTCTTTGGATTGTCTGTACAAAAGTCCATCACTGATGTACAGTTTGTTCCATTCAGTGTATTTTTTTGCTGAAAGTTTGTTGCATGTCACATACTGCGTTTGTGTCTTTCAATCTTGAGTCTCACCTACTGCTTGATCTTCCCTTTGAGCTCTGGCCAACTCTGCGTTGCTAATGTTTGTTAAGAACGTCAGGGTATCTTGATTGGCATTTGTGGCGAGAGTGAGGGAAGCCACTTTGTGTTCTTGCTCTGTTTTTGGTTCCTGACCAGGAGCCCTGAACGACTTCCTGCGACAATGCCTGTTTTCATTCCTCCACACACGTTTCAATGTTTAGAGGCATGCAAGACAATGTGTAGGTGACTATGTTCGCCTTCCTGGGACTGTACTTTATGTCAAACCTGAAATCAGACAACGCTCCCACCCACCGTACTCATCATGTGGGTTAAAGGGTTATTGTTGGTGTAAATGGTGAAATTTATGCATAATAAAAGAAGTCTTGAAATTTTTCATACACTGCCAATTTGAGTGCGAAGAATTAAAATTTTCCACTGTGGAGTCGATAGTTCCTCTCAGTTGGGGTCAGTTTTCTAGAGCCATAGCCAATTACTCTCAACTTGCCATTCTGAAGCTGATATAGTACAGCGCTAAGGCTCAGAAGCATCTGTATGTAGCTGGAATGAGAGGCTGACGTCAGGATAATCAAGGACAGGTGGGTTACTGAGCCAGTTGATCAGCTGGTCTAGTGCTCCCTGAGGCTCACCAGTCCATTCCACAGGAGTTCTAGAGGACAGCTGGAGACCTTTGGCATTCACATTTTGGGACTGCACATTTGATGTGCTTGGTTTGACTTTTAAGAGGCCATACTGTGGCTTTGCAATGCGTGAAAAGTCCTAAACGTAGCTGTGGTAGTAGCTGAGAAATCCTAGAAGTAATTTCACACCACAGTGTCCTATAGGTCAATGTTCCCACCTTCAGAAGAGCCCAGGCTTGTTATTTTCTGTTATGGGTTGGAGCCCAGGTGCAACGTCGGGAAGCTGGTGTTAGTTTAAGTCTTTCAATAAAACAAAGTAGCAACACAGGAAATGAGAATAAACAAACCAAGGATGATGGTGCAGGGAAAAAAACACAGTACAAATTAAGACAGCACAAAGCAGAGGGCTTGGCTGGAAAGCAGGAGGATCAACTGGGAAAATAAGTAAGGGAGACCGTTACCATAAACAGTCCATAGTTTAAAGAAGCAAATTTGCAAAAGCACAAAAAGACTAAGCTAGCAACAAGCAATCCACAAACCATGAGGAATAGTCTATGCATGAATGTCAAGCAGGAGTCTCCTAGGTGCATGCTGTCAGCCAAAGTAGAGCAGCAGGTGCGCCCAGTTGTCCCACCTCCGGTCAGCCAGGCTTAAAAAAAACAGGTGAGGAGAAGGCAGGGACAACAACATAGGAGAGACACGTGGACCTTGTCGTCCAGACAATGGATGCAGCATTTGTCTCTTGAGTGAGGCCAGCATCTCTTCCATGCTGCTCTGAAAGGCTGCATTGGAGAGGCCAAAGGGTCTCAACCCGCTCATACAACCCCCAAGGAGTATCGAATGCTGTGAAGCGCCTTGAGCCTTCTACTATGAAGCCTTGATGGTATGCTGACCAAGAAGGCTGAACCATGAGTGTCCCCCAAGTGTGTCAGTCAGGTCTTGGATCCGACGTAGTGGATGTCTGTCAGGGGTGGTTTTCTTGTTCAGTAATTGCTACACAAGCGTAGTGAACCATTTTCTTTTCTGACACTATAGGAGCTGCATACGTAGATTTTGATTTGATGATCCAGCTCCTTAGCAATGAGATCTTGAACACACCCTTTAACTAGCCACTAATGGTTTTGGGATGGAGGAATAAGCTTTTTGCACTCAGATGTCATCTTTGGTGTATGTCCACATTTGCAAACTTGCAATACAGCCAATATCGTTGTCACTTCTTGCAAAAGCAGATGACTCCTCTACAACATCCAGTGATATGGTGTGTGGTTGGATGCTGCTGATAGCTGGATACATTGTACCATCACATTCCATTTGTCAACTTAACCAGTCTCAACAATTGTTTCTGATTTGTTGAATGCTACCAGTGAGGGATTTTTTCGGCAAAATAATGTCATGTTTATTGTGATTTCCTTAATGGTACATCTACGCAAGGGTGTTTTTTGTTGTGAATATATAACAAGCCGTCACCAACGTCTAACTGCTGTAGCTACTGTACACTCAGCTGTCATTTGGTTCAAACAACACCAGTGTGTCAGATACGGCAAGCTCTTGCGGGACTACATTTCACCCAGACCACGCCACCAGGAGGGATTACTCTGTATTTCTGTCCTACTCTTAACACATTCCTGCAGTGCAAAAGTTGGCTTAGTTTGGACAACATGGGCGATCGTCTCAGCCGTGTCGTTAGATATAGACATGGCTCCACTAAGCAGCTGTGTGAGTGGGTGAATCAACCTTTCATGCTTTTCCAGCTACTTTTCCTGGATCACCACTACATTAAACCATCTTCTGGGGTAAAGGGCTTACAAGAAAGGGTCTTCATTTCCCATAACTTAACAGTAATGATAGCCCCATTCACAACATCCATCAATTTTCTGTGCCGCTTATCCTCACTAGGGTCGCGGGTATGCTGGAGCCTATCTCAGCTGACTTCAGGCGAGAGGTGGGGTACACCCTGGACTGGTCCCCAGCCAATCGCAGGGCACATATAGACACCATTCACACTCAAGTCGCCAATTAACCTAACATGCATGTTGGGAGGAAACCGGAGTACGCGGAGAACACCCACACATGCACTCCACACAGAGATGCCCAACGGAGATTCAAACCCGGACCTTCCAGATCTCCTGACTGTGTGGCCAACATGCTAACCACTTGTCCACCGTGCGGCCGATTCACAACATACACATCTAATTATGCGTGTGGGAGTTCTATGAGTTCAGTAAGTGGGCGAATGTCAAGTTTGAGTAAGTATTTATCTTTCCAGTCCCTATAAATTATGCTAACCTGAGCTCCAGTGTCTAGCTGTAACAGCTAGGCCATTAAGGATGCATTTTGGAAGGCCTTTTCAGTTTATCAATCTGATATTGTTGGAGGTTGGAACCATTTTGTGCAGCCATGGCAGCTGTAAATGGAGTTCTTCTGGACGGTTGCTGTAAGGGAGTTGACAAGTTTAGTGCTGTATATAGTCTGTTTTGTTTTTTCGTTGATCAATCTCTTTCTTTGCTTTTGGCCTCTTTATCTTTCCTGTTTCAACCTGTGCACTGTGGGCCGTGGTTGGTCTTGAGCACTGTGATGAGCCCAGCCTCCTGAGTTGTTCCCTTTCATCACTTGTTATTTTCATTACGTTTTTCAGAATGGTCTCATCTGTGACGTTGTGGTCTGCAAGCAAGGGTTTCTGTTCCGTACAGATGTTTTTACGTTTTTGTCCTATCTCTTGATACACAGTGTGCAAAAAGACGCCTTGGACAGTGGTTGGGTTGTGGTCGGTGTGTGAGTCGGTTATGCATCATCATCATTATCATTTGTGCTTCAGCTTGTTTGAATGAGAGCAGAATTCTTTGTCTGAGCACAATGACTGGGATTGCTGACGGGTCCATGGCAATATCTTCTCCAGCCAGTCACAGTAGGTTACTCTGCTCCAGTCCCAACAGCCAATCACTAGCTTTGCTTCTCAGTGGCAGGTAAGTAGAAGTTGGGTTCAGCTCTGTACCATTTGGAGTGGATCCCAGACAAGCCCCCAAGAATCTGTAACAGGCCTATGGCCCATCATCAGATTAAAGGGGGCCGTGAGAGGCAGGGAGTACTTTCAATGTTAGTGCAGATGTGCCAACACGTACAAATTTATCTCAACATGCAATTTCACTCTTGAATGTGCTTGTATGCTTCACAGCTCTCCATTTTGTTGCATTTTCCTGGTTTCAGGACATTTCTGTCCCCTGGGGGACATGACAGAAAATAATTGAGAACCACTGCAATAAAGCAACAGTTATCACTTCAAAGGGCTATGTTAAAACATCAACGCTTCAAACAGCAAAGCTTCAAGTAAATGCAGTTCTGTGTCTTAGTTTTAGCAATATTGTTAATAAAATGTAGTGAAAGGGACTGACAATTCCAAACAAAGTGACAGTTGGCAAATGTTTTATTACACATATTGAAAAGTTCTAAACACATGAAGGTATGCACAGTATAGCAATTAGGCTAGCTCCTGTGGCCGCATGTGAATCATTTAAGGGCCTTTAAAGTACACCAAACAGATGTCCGGCACCATAAACATTGCACTAATACTTAAATATTATACACAGCGTATCTATTAGACACCCTACTGTCCTGTAAAAAGACACAAAATGATAAGGCGAGCCTCTAGCTTCTGTCTAATGGAAGCCGAACGGAGAATGCCTGCCTTACCATTGGCTCACTGAGGCGGAAATGCTCCCTGGTGATTAAACAAGAGCTACCACTTCCAAAATGAATGCTTATATAATGACATAAACACTCTTGAATCCTCAAATATACACATTAGAAAAATATACATCACTTAAAGTGACCACACGGTGTGTCACAAAAATATCCAGACCAAAAAAATAAAGTTATAAATGTATTTGTATTTGATTGAGTGAAATACATCATTTTTTAATCAAAGTTTATTTGTATAGTACCTTACAACATCCCAATGGTGCCCAAGGTGCTTCACAAGAATAAAAACAATTTACAACAAATAAGAACAGTGTAAGGTCAAATAAGCTATAGTAAGTATTAACCAAGACTTCTGACCCCCACTGTGCACATGAAGATCTGTCCTGTCCCTGCAGCAAGAAGGTTAGTGAGAAAACACTCCTGTTTGTTTGTTAATTGAATAAATATATGATAAAAGTCAATCATCCTCGCTCTGGAGCTCTGGAGAAGAGCTCACCTTGTGGGGTTAGGATTATTCTGAGAAAGGTGAGGGAACAACCCAGAATTACACGAGAAAAGCTTTCTTAATGATCTCAAGGGAGCTGGGATTAGTGATGCACTGATTTCCTTTCTAATCCTATACTGAGTAAAATTCAGACAGTTAACGGCAATATCAATCCGATACTGATACTTTGTGCAACTACACTTGAGTGTATCTGGTACATTGTGAAAAGTAGTGTTTTTCAAATCATCGCATATTTCATAGCAAAAATAATACAAGACATCACAGTAATATATTTATAAATTTTAAACTTAAGTATATTAAGGAAGCAGCATGATTTACATTGTAGATAAGCTAATACACAACAACAGAAAAAACAAAAAGATAAAATGTGTGAAAATGGTGTGAAAAATCGGAGTTACTGATATTTCAGTATTGATCTTCACTGCATCACTAGCTGGGACCACAGTCGCTAAGAGAGACATTGCTTAAGAAGGCACATGTACAGTACAAGCCCGCTAAGGTTTGCCAGTGAACACCTGAACGATCCAGAAGGCTTGGGAGAATGTGATGTGGTCAAATGAGACTAAAATTTTGCTATTTGGTATCAACTTGACCTGTTTGAAAGCATAGAAATGCTAAATATAACCCAGAGAACACCATCCCTACTGTCAAACATGGAGGTGGAAACATTTCGAAATCTGGGACTGTTTCAGAAAGACTTCACCCCAGTGATTGGCCGATGAACGTTGCCATGTACAGTACGATTGGAGGCTCACACTCATGCATGAATCATAGAGTGACTGTAATGCTCCTCGCAAGTTCTTAATGATAACCATCACGTTTTATAACAGAAATAAAACGCAAAGACTCAAATATTTAAAACCACAGCATGCTCACTCACCCACAACTACATTTTTTTGCGTAATGAAAACGGGTAATTTAAATAATGATGATCACTCCTCTTGCAAGTAATTAATGACAGCCAAAATCTTGCTTGCACTAAGTAAATAATCAGAAAGAGTCAAAATAAGATCCGCAAAGTGTGGGAAATTGCAGTAATGCACCAGTATAAAAATGATGGCACAAGCCAACGGGCCGAAGTATGACTGCGAAGTGTGATCACACATCAGCGTGGTCCAGGGGAGAGAGGCGGAATCGTGCCCAAGTCTAGCACGATACAAATGGCCTAGTGTATGCCCTAAGCCACGTTTTGCTTGGGGATCAAATGCTTGCAGTATTTCACTCAATCAAAGGCAAATTAATTTAGAACCTTTAGCTAATGTTCTTTTTCTTGATTTCTTTTTTAATAAGGCGTTTTGTTTCTCTCTGTTAAAACAAACCTACCAAACAAATTCTGGACTGTTCATGTCTTTGTAGTTTATATGCATGTGATTGATGTATTTATAGAGGAAGTGGACACTTCTTCTGTTTACATGTATATGGTTTATTCACTCTTGACCTAACCTCTCATATCCTATGTGTTGAGTCATTCATGACTAACGTTTACCACTCCAGATCATTTTTAATCAATAATTTATTTGGGAATGTATATTATAGCAAACACAAACCAGAACGGTTTTGCCGAGAACAATGTAGGAAGATAAAGATGTTGTCAGGGTAAGTCGTAAATCACTAAGGGCAAGAGTGTGGATTTTGTTTGACACAGAATACAAGGCAAACGTTTAAAGCAGTTTTTAACATTTGGGTGAATCTTGCTGTGGGCTATTATGTGTTCATGGAACCATTGCTCCTTACCTAGACAGTCTTTTTTTTATCAGAGTTTCTTCAAAGCTCATAGACAGTAAGAGCAAAGATTAAACTTACTGTAGAGGTATTCATTTGCAGTTTTCTTGTACAATTTCCAGTGTATCTCAGGTAAAAAGTCTTTTTCTGCGGTGTGCCAGTGTCCCGACTGAGCACAAATGCAAGACCTGTTTTTTGTGTCACACTGAAAGCTCCATTCTCCCTCATGAGAGGATGCTCACCTGTCAGGGGTACTGCACAATAGCTGCAATACACTGCTGTGCCTGCTTTTAGAGGGCAGCCCAAAGCACATGGTGGGTGTTGATTTGACTCTGGGGCAGACTGAAATAGAACTAGAGTGCTGGTAATGTTGCGTTTGACTCTGCCTCAGCCAGGAAGTTATATTTTCCTAGCTATTTCTTTGCAAGTCTGATGGCAGGATTTTGAAAAAGTAATCATAAGGCATATACCTGTACATTAATATCATTGAGCATAGTGGATGAATATACCATGGCATAAAATTAGGTATGCACAATATTTTTTCTCTACCAATATCTACCAATAACTTCTTGCTTCTCAAGACCCATACAGATAACTTATTTAGATATATTATTTTTTAAATTGAGATTTAACTGTAGGTTGTGAATACCTGGAGGTAAATACGACTCAGACAAAGTTGAAATTGACAAAATTTCTGTGTAAATTTGTCCTAACCAAATATGATCAGTGCTATTAACAAAACATGATATAAATAGCAGGGGCTCAGAAGTATAAACCATGTCTTTGAGGGGTTTACAAGCTGACAAATGCCGGTATCTTCAGCGATGGTAAAGGGCGAGTCATTCAGTTACGCCATTTGCGGCATGTCACAGAAAAGGAGCGCTTGATTTGCTCAGCCTAACCCACCTACAGGACAGTAAGGGTAATCTCACCTCATTAGTTTTTGTTTTCTCAGTTATCGGAGCTATTTTTTAGTGTTATCAGATGTGTCTGTATGACTTTCTTCCTAATAAATAATTATCCTGCACCTGCTAGGATGGGAATATTTTTCCACTTTGTTCTGGATATTCTACTATTCTACACAGAGAGATAAAACAATTAAAGACTTTTCACTTCTCTTTTTTTTAATAAATCTCACACACATACTGTACATAGTTTTATTATGAATTATCCTTTCTGTTCCTGGCTGAGGTGCTCAGCCCCCTAGCCAAGGATTGGTTGCTCTCTGTGTGCAGCAGCAGCTGACGGTGCACTGACAGCTTGTTACTGCTTTGGTGTGGGGCTTTCCCCAAACACCAGAAAACTCTCCAAAGACGCCAGAAAAAGTCGCTAGATTTGTAGATAGTTGCTTTTGAGAAAATACGCCAAGATGTCGCCAAGGGGGTTTGGAATGTCGCCAGATTTAGCAACAAAGTTGCCAAATTGGCAACACCAGTATCAAATGCCAGCTCAAGATCAGGTGGATTTTATGTTTTGCATTTGTCCACCATTGATGGAAATACAGAAAACAGTGGATACTGTATATGGTTATAGTTTCCAAATACATTTAAAATTCACATTTTTGTTAAAAGATATGCCGATAAAAGCAGTGGCACAGGAGCAGTGGTGGATCAAGTGGTTTTCAGGTCATTTACATTTTACAGATGGGGAGTGTGGGAGTCAACTATCAGCTCTTAAATTCTCCATCTTTATCACCATTGGCGTTAGGTTCGTGTGGTGTCCTATATACTGGGTGTGATACAGTACATACTTATGACAATACAACAATCATACCCCAAGTCTCTGAAATGGTCAGTCAAAAATTGTAGAAGACAACAAACTTGTTTATATTGATTGACATTTGACTCAAAACCATTCAAAAGTCAACCAAATTCCTCAAGTTGCTTTTAAGTGCACTGACAGTAAAGTATGTGGGCCCAGAGGCGAATCCTTGTTGTGTTCAGTTCTGGAGATGAAAATTGGATATTCACTCATGCTTAAAATTGTTTTCTTTTTAACTGTTACATTAGTGATGGAGCCAGGTTTTATTGATAACATGAATCAGCATAATGTGTTTGATTCTGATTGTCTTAAATACGTTTGGTAATATCACTACAGTCTATTTTCATCATTTAGCTGAACTTCAGCAGACCTGTTACTGTAAGGTCAGGTATCAGAAAGGATTTAAATGCTCATCTTGTGTCATGCAGATTTTATTTGAACACTTGTATTTGCAGAGTGATGTTTTTTTTTAAATGATGTATACTTATCAGGTAAAGTCCTTTATGATAAGTTTGTAACACTGTTATTGTTCAGTATTTTATAGGCTGTCTTCACCAACCTATGTAGTTTCATGGAAATATCAGTACTTGGTCCATATTATTTCTGCGTTAACAGAATCACAGAATCGGCCAATAAAGATTTACTCTACTGTTAAACACAGAATCTCGCGGTTATTGACATACAGTACATAATGCAAATGAAATGCTGTCATTGTGACGAAAATTAATTTTTGTGGGGGTCATTTGTGGCGGCATATCCTCTCAAACAGTAACCTGCCACCCTCCCAAACTAAACAACATGTCAACGGCCACCCGAAAGACCGGCTAAGTCGGCAAAAAATGAGTGTGGCCAGGTTAGCTTAGTTTAGGAGAGCATGCTAGTGCGGCTGTTTGTGTGAGACTCAGGCTGTATAAGTGAGTTTTTTGTGTTTGTTAATAAAGTGATTGGAATTGCATCGGCAAGTACATTACATTATTACAGTTTATTGATGATTTTGTGGTATCGTGCAGAGACTGACATCCCATTCGAAAAGTTAGCGAAGCTTCATCCGTTTGGGAAATACGGTAATCCCTTGCTTATCACGGTTAGTTGGTTCCAGAGCCGACTGGAAATAAGCCATATAAGGCATAAATAAAACTTGTGCTAATGTGTGTCGCAGTAAATGTGTTTTGCCTGGAGGACAGGAAGTGATATCGGGGGTACAGAGTTGACTTTTAGCTTTTCATGGGTTATGGACGCAGCAGTAGCCCATGTTATTATTATGATTATTACTATATTACGATATTGTGAGACTATTTAAACCTTCAATACGAGCCTGTTGTTACGGCAATCAAATCTGGTGCTTGTCTCACTGAACAATTACTGACACCTCGTGAACAATGTACAAAAATACCAAATGCTTAATTTACGCAAAAAATGTGTACAATTTGCATAAATATGCATTTTTTAGAACGAATTATAGGCCGTATTCAAACATAAACAGCATGATTTTTTAAATTAATATCTATGTTATGAAAAACTGTGACAGAGTGAAGCCGCAAAATTCGAACCATGATGTGGCGGGGGACGACTGTACTGGGAAAAAGTTTCAGTTTCAGTATATTCTGTTTTTCAACCACCAGGCAGATTTAGGCAAGATGTTGGGCATGAATTACGGCCCTCAACTGTGATAATGACAGTGATTTTTGGAAAAATGTGACTCACTGGTCTTTATTGGCTTTGTTTTTATCTTGACACATTCAACCGCATTCAGTGTCTTCCTGTAGCCTGATGTAGTCAGTCCTACGTTTAAATATGTTCTTATCATACTGTAGTCACAGTACATTGTTTATTAATCACTGCATTTTCATAGGCTCTTTGGCCAAACTCAAAAACTCAGGCCCCTCACTGCATTAATCTTGAACACTCAATTTTCACTTTTCTGTTTATGGCTGTCTTTCATGCATTACTCTCTCAATTCTGCCATTGACCTACTTCTGGTTTTGTTTGTTGTAAGGCTCGGAATGACTGGTACAAAGACCTCAGAATCGTTCATCTGTCTATCTATTTGGCTGCCTACCATATATTAATTTTAATAATTTGTAATATTTTAATAATTGTGCTACTGTCACTGTCTGTCTGTGTGTGTGCAAATGTTGTGTTTGTGTGCAGTCTTTTTTATGTAAAAAACTGCCAAAAAAAAAACTATAATCAAACAGTGGTGAAGGTAATGTTGCCACAATAATAATTGAATTGTTTTGCACATAAATGTGAGGTAGTACAGATTCAGGAGAAATGAAGGTGACACTGTTATTGCAAGGCTTTAGGCATGGAAACTGTTAATAAACAGTAACTAATTGCTGTTTCTTTATAAGACATTGTGATCATCTGTGCAGGCAGAAGTTCCCTTCAGTTGACCATTTAAATCTCCCTATTTCTAACCTGCTGTTTTGGAGACATTTTTCTAGGAACTAGGAACCATGGCCTCATAAATATTGTGGTTATGCTGTCTAGTTGGGGTTTGTGCATTTGTGCACAACTCAGACCTAGAAGGGACACAAGACTGTGTTTGTCTTCATAGCTTGCTCTGTGTTCTGTCAACTTTAGGCTACTGTTCCACTTTTCCGCCACAAGGGAGTGAAGCTCCAATTTGCCCGGGACACTGTGATAGACGGACGGACGCACTGCCCCGTGTTCTACTTTTCATGGATGCCCAGGTGGCTCTGCTGCACTTATGGACAGTCCTTGTCCTGACAGCAGAACTGAATTGGATTGGTACCGCAGAGGTCTACACAAACGATTGGGCTGTCCATATTAATGGGGGCCCTGAGGAGGCTGACCGCATTGCAAAGGAACACGGGTTCATCAACCATGGCAATGTAAGTTGATCTTACAATGTATCTGAGTGTGCTTGAATTTGATTCCGTATGAACAGTGTTTAAGGACACATGCACAACATAACTTTGAACCCTGCGGCTTCTACAGTGACGTGGCTAATTTATGGCAAAAAATTATGCTTTCCAAAGATGCTTAAAGTGCAGCTTCAGGAAGTAGTGACGTGGATGAGTAAAGTGGAAGCTAATATCATATTTTGAAATCTTATGCGGCGATCTCTGACACATCTTAAGTACTGTAAGTTTGATCGAGAGTAAAATTACTGCAGCTTCTGTTTGGACTGTTCGGACCGACAACCGTCTCTATACGAAGTGGCTAATTCGTATAGAGACAAAAGTGACTACAAGATCAACAACGAAAGAGAGAGAAACTGACAAAGTGTGTGAGACAAAGGAATTAAGAGGCTGTTCAATTGTGTTGCTGGAGAAGATGACTTAAGTGGTTTTAGTTCCCTGAAGGAAGATGAGGACCGCGATTAATGACTTTTCTGGTAGGCTACTGTTTAACTAGCCATGTTAAACGCACTTTACAGCACTGTTTGCAAAAAAGTATTTATTTAATCAAAAGTTAAAAAATCTTTCGTTGTAACAGCTTTCTGTGTACTAACTAGCCTATATTACGACGTGGACACCTGCAGCTTATAAACCCGTGTGGCCTACAGTATATATGTACAAATCTTTTTTTCTCTTTAAATTTAATGGATACAGCTGACATACCAGTGCGCTCTATAGTCTGTAAAGTACGGTAACCAGTTTTGCTCGGTCATGAAAACTTTTCCAATAACACAATGTGCTACTGAATGCACTGTACATGTTTTGCCAACATATGAATGGGTCATGAACTACAATGAGCATAACAGACAGAAACATTGTCATGACTAGATATTAGGGCTGTCAATCGATTAAAATATTTTGTCCACAGTTAACTCATATTTAATCACAATTAATCGCACATAGACGTTTTTATCTATCTTTAGCTACAATAAGTAGGAATGTAAATCTCTTTGTGGTAAAGTATTCGATACGCATCTAGATACACAGGTTAAGATACGACTCTAAATGATATATTTTATAAACAGAAGGATTTGTTACAGCGTACAAACGATACGAATTGATTCAATCTGATTCAACGGTTACATTTGTTGATGTAGACATTAATCTTATATTATAAAATAAAGAAGCCAATTCAATAAAAGTGGCATTCTGACAGTATTTGCAAATGTGTAAAAGACCACATCATATCCACAAGTAAGGCATGCGTCCCCAACCACCGGGCCGCGGGAAACATACAGCCGTAATGATAAAAAGAAAAACACTTAAAAAAAAAAAATTGTAAACAACTACAGAAAATGTTATGTAAAGGGATATCAATTTTATGAACGTGCCATCCAACTTTTTCCCATGCTGCACAGATAGACTACTATACTGTATTTTTCCCCGTTTTCTTTCATCTCATATTTGGTCCCGAATGCTGATACTATGTGGGAATGCATAAAGGTAAGCTTTGATGACCTTATTGAATGCTAATGTGCACATTTGTACTGTGCACCTCTCTGAAAAACAAACACGTACTTGTTGGATGGTGGGTCTGTATTCATTGGGTCCTTTTAATGTGATGTTCTGTATTCATTTAGTCCTTTTAATTTGATGTTGTTCCTGTCATAGTTTTGCACCGTACATAATAAATAAGATAAATTACATCGCTACAGTGTACGTATGTTTTGCTGATGTGTTAAAAAAGTGACTCAGTCATATTGACACAAGCCCACAAATAGCTGTCCTCGACTATGCCTGCCAGTAACTAGCAGCTCGTAACCCAAATTTTAGCTCGCAGTTCAAAGCAAAGAAAATCAGCTGAGAGATGGCTCGCATTTTAAAAACACTCGTTATTTGGAACACTCGTATGCCAAAATACTACTGTATAAATGACAATTAAAAAATACCTGCAGTGCACCAGTAACTTCTCTCTTCTCCCTGGCATTTGAGAGGTGACGTACTTGGTGGCAACTCAACTGTCAGTGACAGTAGATGCGCTTAACTTTGGTCTTGTCGAGAGAGCCATCTGCCAGGGCTTTGGAGCTAAACTTACTATTCAAAATATCGTTTTTCCACTTCTGCTCAATATTTGGTCCCGCTTGTGTCAAACAGGACGTGCGCATGTTAACCGTGCGTCAAAAAATATAGTGCCCTTAAAAGAAATTTTCATTAACGTGCTTTGACAGCCCTAAAATTAATACAATTTCATGGAACAATATAAGAATTGAAGTTGTAAATGTTGGCCAGTGGTTCTCATAGTGTTTAGGCCTGCAGAGAAGGTCTTGCTGGCCCTGACTGCACACCACTAGCATAACTAATGTTCTGGATTGATGTATTGGAACACCTACACTTAATTATTCTGTTACTAGACAAATGATACCTCATTGTATGATCAGCTTGTTATCATACAATGACCTACAACATTGAGCCCTCCGGGACATGTTGTATATTCTGTATGTCTACAAAAACAAATGTATATAATCCTAAGGGGGAGGAAATGTGAGAAGCAGAAATTCCTATTGAGGTGATCAGTGAATATAACAAATACTGTATAGCAAAAGAACAGATGTGAGTGCAGAGACAACAAGCTAATTGGCATTTTCCCAAAAATTAGAATAGAGTTGTAATAAGATATGTGGTAGTAGTTAAATTGTCGTTATGTTGTGTAGAGTTCTTGGATAAAAAAAGGAATGAAGGTTAATGATGGTGCATTATATTACTGGGCAAAAGGCATATGTCTTTGATGGCTGATCACAGTATTATTTCCAATGTCGAGAATGAGATTTTTGGAGAGTGCCTCTTCAGTCATTGTTTCTGGGAGGCACACAAATAAGGATTATTATCTTAGTCTCTGGCCTCTGAGTCGGCGCTCGTGAGGATGATGTACAGGATATCTGATGCAGTGCAGTCATGGTACAGTGGGGGGTTATGCGAGGGAATGCAAGGCTTTGTAAAGCTGGAGGATTAGACTGCAAAGGTCTTAGTCATTTTTCTGTCATCCTTGGTGGTAGTTCTAGAGGGAAGCTGGAGGGAGCTGATGTATAATGGAAGGTAATGGGATTTTTATCACTAATGTGATTACGAGATCATCACAGAGCTGATTATTTGTTCACTGCCTTGCCCAGAAATGCCCAAATGGGTCTTTGTGTATTTGCAGATTTGCTTATTATAGTTCAGTTTAATTTTGTTTGGCTGGTCCGGAGGGAGAGAAAGTGTATGGGTCTTATGCTATATTGTGAATATTTTCAGCACCAGGAGTTTTAGTTACTTTTTGTTGTTGTGTATTTGTTTGTTGTACATTTTGATTACATTCAGAATTTTGTCAAAAGTCCCCTAATGTGTACTACCAGTTGATAATGATTACATGAGCACTAAGTTGACATCCAGAATAAATCCTAACTGGCGTCCTCCAGTTGTTTATAATACAGTTACTGCAAAGTTACCTTAAACATTGTTCAACAAAAGAATCAGTTTCCAACAAGGTCCACTCAAATGAACCCGTGTATTGAATGATTTTGACTCCGGGAAAGAAACATAAGAAAGATAATTCATTCATTTATTTATTTTTTATTATGCTTTTTCTGGGCATTCAAGGACACTGTACAAACAAGAAACAAGGTCCTATTAAACCAGTACAAAATAGATTAAAAGTGAAAGTAAGGTGAAAGTAAGGATAATTATTTTAAACAGAATGTGGTATTGGGTGGGTAGCCAGTGGAGGTGCTGCAAGACTGGGGTGATATACTGGAGGGAAGGGGTTCTGGTGATTATTCGGGCAGCAATGTTCAGTAGAAGTTGAAGTTTGTGGAGTGACTTATGGGGGAGAGCAAACAGGAGAGAGTTGCAGTAATCGGAGACGGGAAGGTGACAAGGCTATGTACCAGGATGTCAGCAGTCTAGGGGTGAGGGATGGATGAACGTGATTATCACATAGATGGAAGTAGGCAGACCGGTTAATGTTGGTTATGTGGACTCAAACAGAGAGTGTGTAGTTGAGAATGACACTCAAAAAATTCCAGTGGTGAGAGCTGAGTGAATTACTGTATATTAGTGATGAGGGGTGCCAGGGAGAATGGGAGATAGGCTTTAACCAAACCAAAGGGGAGGGGATCTAAATGGCAGGTAGATGGCTTGGAGTGACAGATGAGTTCAGTAATGTCCATGCGAGAAGGCAGTGAAAAACATAAAAATGAATGGGCTAAGGGGCGGGAGGGTATGTACTGTGGCTGGAGGAAGGAGGAAGTTGCTGGTGAATGTGTTTGATTTTTGAAGTGAAAAATGACCCCAGGTAGCAACAAAAAGCAGATGAGTCCATATAAGTGGGTGTGGTGGGCTTGTAATATTGTCAAGAAGAGAAACTAGTGCTTTTGAATTGCTACAGAATTACAACAGATCAGAGTTGTACGGCAGGAGGAATTTGCGGTATTTGTCATGTTACAGATGGTGACTGTACATGTAGTTTACGGATGAGGAATTTGCGGTCTTTGTAATGTTACTGTATTAGGCCCATCAGATTAACTCTACCGTTGATATTTATTCTGCTCACCTGCATCTATCATTACACCACAACCACAGCAACGTGGCTGCTGTATTCTTCTTTTCCCACCTGATTTATAGTACGTAGTTTGTTTCTCCACACTGTAGCTACAACACATGTGGATGAGGATGTGCATCAAATAGCTGAGCCTCCTCTTCCTCTCTACAGAAAACTAATCTTTAAAGGACTAGCTATACAGTAGTAAATACCTTACATCTGTGCTTTCATACAGCCACTGCAATAAAACTGCAACTGTACCAGCTGCCATGATTGCATTATACTGACAGAAACACAGTTATCGTGCTCTAAAATTTGCTGTCTCAGAATCAAACTATTCAGTCTTAAATTCATCAGTCAACTTTAAAATCTAGCAAACACGTTCTTATTCTATGCTGGGTAGCTGTTTTGGCAAGGTTACAAGACCATTGACTACTTCTCTCGATGTGGTCCTCTGCCAACAGTTTGATCCACTGCCCTGCTGGTCAATCTCTCATCTTCTTTCCAATTCACTTCAAATGAACTACATTGGCTTGTAAAAAAAAAAAACGCAAACACAAATCACACTGTGTGGTCTTCAGATGTGTCAGATAATCAGTCTCTGCCTATGTGGGTTGAGTTCATATGTTATTGCTCAGAAATAATGCTGACCGCTGCGATGCTAACTCCCTCGCGTTGCAGTGGTTTTCATCCACACATGTAAAAACTGGAACACATACACAACAACGGACAAGCGGCAGTGCGTAGTGATACGAACAGAGAGAAAATAACGCCAAGCGATTGAGAGGTCTGACTTTTTTGTGGGCAACTGTTTTGTGATGCAAATACTCTTTTGAACACATATTGTTTTGAGAAGCAAAACGCTTCACCTGAGAAACCCCAGCAACTAGCCGGAACTACTTTCCTCCACAACGAAACCCGGCTCATGTGACAAAGTTGGGGAGAAGTCACTGTAGATGCACTACACTGCTCATGGGGATGTCATACAACTGCATGTCAAACAATCCAAACTATTCCTTAAGTCCCTGATGTAGGGCCCCTTTAGGTATGCCATAAGGGCAACTGGAAAGCTTTTTGTGTGCTTGTAAATTGTTGTTTATTTGCTCAGCTACCTCATGATTTATTAAAAAGAACATCAAAGTATCTCTCCCTCTCTCTTCCTCCTCTGATACCCCATACAGTATGTGTCCCTGAATCTTGTTTTGTCTCTTGTGTGTTCCTATTCAGACATGTTCATATCCTAGTTTTACCTATAAACTAATACTCGGTGGTATTATGCAGCTGAAAAATGTGTGCCTTCTATTCCCACAATACTTTGAGAGGAAAATGAGTTCTGAAGTCTTGTATTTAGCACACAAATCTCCATAGAGGTCGTGACAAAATAGTTAATGTCCACCACAGAGTCCATTGTCCTACCAATACAACTGGAGATTGGTGTAATATCAGCTCCTGTGATCAACTGATGGAAAGTGTTTCGCAGGTTCGTCCAATAGTAAAAGAAATTGTCACACAAGCTTTCTCATTTGCTCTCAGTCGGCATCAAATAAGGAACAGTAAGTAAAAGAAATTGTCACAAAAGATTTCCCATTTGCTCTCAGTTGGCGACAAATAAGGAACAGTAAGTGGAACTTTTTGCAATTTTTTTGCTCTTTTGCTACCAGCTTCCTTTCCTCACCAACTTCACCAAGCTGCAAGAAATGCTTGAAAACCTGTTTTATCTATCTTGTCTCTAGTACTTTGCTTTATAATTTTTAAGAAAGTACGCTTGCTTATCCCACAGGTGCATCTTGTTGAAATGTATTATTGTTTTAAACAGAGTGTCTCCTAGAAAGGGTACAGGCTATGCAAGAGGTCCACAAAAATGATTTAGACATCACTCTATGTTTTATAGGAATAAAAATTAGAGATCCAATTTCAAATAATATTGCAGTCAAAATGTGCTTGTAAAGAAAGAAACAAGAGTGTTTGCTTGAGGTGAAAGGCCGACTGAATGAGTCAGACAGCAGACCGAATAGAGTGTGTGTAGAAAGAATAGAAGTTAATCAAACTGATCTGTGTTCCTCTGAGACTGTATGTCGTCATTCTTGCCTTCACATTGTCTGCTTTTGTTCATGTGCCTCCTCTTCAAGGGCATTTTTAAAGTCTTGTCACGAGGTACTTCTGCCTCTACGTTATTTCGCTCACACTATATGAAGAAACTAATGTAAATTGTCGTTCATTGCCTTGAAATTGGTGCTTATTTGTAATTACATTTTTATATCATATCCTTGATAATGTATTTGAATAAATATCACTTACAAAGACACCAATATCAAGTACAAACTTTAATTAAAGCTTATGGCCTATTACCATGAGTTCTGAGATCAAACAAATAGGTTGGCATTGAAGATATCCTGAATCGGTAGAACCAAAACCCTTTGAATGATTGAATGTGCTGAACACTGGAAACTTTTCACCAGGGGCGGTGCTGCTGCCACTTATTCCGGCTTTGGATTTTCATAATAAAATGACCCAGCCGCAATAGATTTAGTGCCCCCTGTCCCAGTACCTGTGATTTTACAAAAGCCTTTATTGTCATGATATAGGTCATAAAACTGATGACAAATAATAAATAAATAATAAAAATGATACTTATGTAGCTTAGAACTCTATCCTGAATTCAGTCATTTTATATCCGGGGCGAGGATGAAAAGTTCTGGCAGTTCAGATGTGGCCCACGGGCCACCAGTTGACCTACCCAGGTATATGTGATCTGTCATCTAGTGTACCCTACCCTACCCTGCGTCTCGCTAGTCATCTGGGTTAGGCTTTTCTTCTGCCATGGTTTATAAATTTCTATTACGTTACGCTGTCTGCAAGTATGTTTGCAGGATTGAGAAATATATTACTTTTGGTTTGCTCTCTTTTAAATTATTAACACCTCTTCTATGCCTCCATTATAAATCGCTGCAATTTACTCCATTGATCTGCATATGTAAATACTCAAATTGAATTGATGTAGCGTCAACAACAATCAAGCAATACATATATTCAAATTAAATTAGTTGCCCCTTTTGCAAGAAATAGAGCCTTTGTTTTATTGTTACACAAAAGGCTACAACAATGAGCCAATAGCGACTTTTAAACTGGCTCTTGCTGGAGGCACAGTCTGCTTGAATCAATAAGACAGCCGGTGATAATATGAAGTATGTTAAGTTGAATTTAGGAATTTCTGGATCTGTTTAACTTTTGACCATAAAATATTCCTAAGTGTGTTCTTTGAGTAAAAAAATAATGCAAAATGGAGTTTTTAATATTTTACCTCTGGCAATGTTCACGACATGTACTGTAGACATTCTGGTACAGAGCACTGTTCTAGTAGTAGAAAAGCAATATACTGTACTGTACATTTTGTTCCCCTCTTCTGTGCTTCCTGCCTGCTTTGATTTAAACCTATGAGCAATTTAGTGTCTTAAGTTAACCTAACTTGCATCTGCTGGAATGTTATTGACTATGGAGCTCCAGGAGCCCCTGACGTCCAGTCGGTTTCAACAGTCCTTCTCTCTGTGAAGTGGCAAGAATGAAAATGTTACTGGAACTGTAATGTGCAGTTATCTCCAAGGACCAAGGAAAATAGGACAGTAAGAATAATACAAATCTAAATAGCACAGACACACAGTATTCTGGTTAAAGCTAGGCTAAAGAACATATCCTTTTCACTACAATATGAAGCCGCAAAATGTAGAGTCAGTATAATGTGTAAGCAATGCAAGTTGTTACCAGGGTATTCATATTTTCTGTTGTCTATCATAGTATATTTAATATTCTAAAGCTCGGTGTTATTTTTAATCTGATATTTTCATATTTAATATTTCGATGTCCATTTACGTACTTGATTTTCCCTTGCCCGAAGGTGGGTCAACGGGGCCCCCTCTGGAGCCAGGCCTGGAGGTGTGGTACGATGGCAAGCATCTGGTGGTGGCCTGTATGTATGGGGCCCGGCTGGGCACAGCCCCATCGGCTCAAAGGGTTTGGATGCAGAGTCAGCTGCGTGGCAGCTAAAAACGGAGACCTTGGCGTTCCCATGCTCAGCTGCAGAAGCCAGCTCTCTGTAGGTGGAATGTCACCTCTCTGGTGTGGAAGGAGCCTGAACTGGTGTGCGAGGTGGAGAAGTTCCGGCTAGATATAGTCGGACTCACCTGGACATATGGCAAGGGCTCTGGAAACAATGCTTTTGAGAGGGGCTAGACTCTTCCACTCTGGCCTTGCCACCAGTGAGATGAGACAGGCAGGGGTGGAAATTCTTGATGCCCCCCAGCTCAGGGCCAGTAGGTTGGGAGATTAACCCGGTGAACGAGGGTAGTTTCCCTCCAAACAGCAGTTCACAATACCCCCTCCTCTTGCAGTCACTAGTGGGAGTACTGGGACTTTCCAGTACTCCAAGGAAATCCCAACCTAGAGGGATTCCCTAGGAACGGAAAACGGTCCCCCTGATCTGAACCCGAGTGGTGCTTTGCTATCGGACTTCTGTGCTCGTCACAGATTGTCCATTTTCGATGATCGACTTTGTGGTCGTGTAGTTGGACTTGCGGACAAATCTTGTGGACACTCTGTTGAAGAGGAGGTTGGAGCTGTCAACAAATTAGCACCCGGTGGTGAGTTCGGTGTGTTCCAACTATTTTCACACTCCTCAGCCTTTCTGGTAAGGTCTATTCAGGGGTTATGGAGAGGAGGATGTGCCGGATAGTTGAATCTCGGATGCAGGAGTAGCAGTGTGGTTTTCGTCCTAGTCGTGCAACTGTGGACCAACTCTACACTCTTTGCAGGGTCCTTGAGGGGGCATGGGAGTTTGCTCAACCAGTCCACATGTGTTTTGTGGACTTGGAGAAGGCATCCGACCGTGTTCCTCAAGGAATCCGGTGGGGAGTAGTACAGGAGTATGGAGTACCGGACCACCTAATTCAGGCAGTTCACCCTCTGTATGACCAGTATCAGAGTTTGGTCCGCATTGTCAGCAATATGTCAGACAGTGAGGGTTGGACTCCGCCAGGGCTGCAGGATTGGGTCTCTGCTTTTTGCAGATGATGTGGTCCTGCAAGCCGTGATCTTCAAGTCTCGCTGAATTGATTTGCAGCCGAGTGTAAAGCAGCTGGGATGAGAATCAGCACCTCCAAGTCCAAGTCCATGGTTCTCGCCAGGAAAAGGTTGGAGTGTTTCTCATTAAGAGAACAGCTGTCTCGCAGGAACAGAGCAGCCAGAAGGCTAGAGGCTACACTCTCATGCATAATGTGTATATGCTAGCGGCCCCGCCTTCACGCAAAGAGACAACGAGACTGTATGACTGACAAGAGGGCTGACTCCGTTCATGATGTTGTTTTATGGGCCGCTCCATGGTGCTGAAACCAATGCACAAAGTGAACCCTCTTCCTGCCTGTTTGGAGATGAGAGACGAGGAAAACGGACACGCATGCACGTGGCAGTTTGAGGCCGGCAAAATTACTGACTTCATTTTCATTTATGATGTCACATATTTTTTAACCTCCCAGGCTTAGTGTCCACGAGGCAAAGTCTTTTTCTGAACAAGAAATCCTGTTCCGTTTTAATCTTGCGAGATCTCGTAACACGAGATCTTGTGACTGCCCCACTAGGTGACATATAGTCAAAAACCGCTCAAAAAAAATGATTAATGATAAATTTGCTGCGTTTATATATGGTAGGTCCATCTATAGTACCTTCACTGGGTTTGGCTCATTCACTTATGTTGTTGGTGTATGTTGCCATTGAAGGAAAGCAACTGTGTTACCAATACTCCTTTTCATAGTTTTCAGAAAGACGCCAGCCTCGTGGAAAGAATGTTGCTCAGGGTCGGAGATGAATGGAGGATACTTTTATTTGTTCCAGTTTCAATCCCCGTCGGAATGTTTTGTGCACAGGTGCTGCATGAGCTGCTTTTTCTAAAATGTAAATGAATGAGGATATCTTTGAATTGCGTTCTTTGAAACTACATGGTGGAACAAAAAGACTGAAGAGAACAGTACCAAGGTCTACTGCTCTGAAGTCTTCACATTCAAGAAAACTGAGTAGATTCTTGATGAACACTGACTGATTGAATGAAAAGTATGTAAAGTAAAATATGGCACTTTGTTTTTTGTTGTTTATCTTACAGGTACCTATGAAAATGTTTTACTAACATAAAGCTGCATCACTGATATTGTGGTACTGTGTTTTTTGGCGTATATTGTGTCTATTGTTTATTACTGTATTGTTTGTGACTTCCATGTGCTGGCGGACACATGAATTTCCCCTGCTGGGGATTAATAAAGTATCCATCTACCTAGCTATTTAGCTACCTTGATAGAAGGTGTAGGATGATTTATATTTTTTGTCTATGAGGAGACGAAACAGTTAAATATATGTAATGAATTCATTATGTTAATATTGTTATGTTTTGCAGAAAATACTTAACAGTATGCTCCCATTCGGATTATGATGGAGGTCCTTGGGGCCCTTCTCATATAATGCGGTGTTCAGCAATTTATCATTGTTATGAAGGCTATCATGGGATGTTGCAAATAGGTCCTTCATAAGTGCTGTGGTCTGTCTTGTTTTCAGTTTGGTCACAGAGAAATATATACCAAGGATAGCAAATGGCACAAGAGTCTACACCAGGGGTATCAAACTCAAGGCCATTTGCGGCCCGCCGGGTCATATTTTGCAGTCCGCGACTTGACATGGAAGAATAGTGTAAATGCGGCCCGCGACGTCTCAGCATTGTCATCTTCCTCATCAAAACGGTTGGTTCTGCAGAATTAGCTAGCTGACTATTTGAGCAAAGGAGGGAAGTTTACTTCTTGACCTCTCAATAACTCAGGTAGGGTACCGCATTATTCAGTAATAATCTGGTTTTGAAAATATTGGAAGGAGAGCTGACATTGGCTTTGCCCACCTGCTTTGCGGTTGAAAATGGATGATGGATTAAAATGCATAAGAGAGTTTTATGTTTTGAAGGTTATTTTTCACACTGTTGTTTTCCTTTAAAATGTCAGCGAAAAAAATTTCAATACATTTTATTGTGTTAAGAAATGTCTGAGAGCCTGATGCAGTCATCAAAAGAGCCACACCTGGCTCTTGAGCCATGGGTTCCCTACCGCTGGTGTACTGTATTATGCAAATCTCTTTACTTTGTAAGTTCAGAAGCTCTGATTTAAAGATGACAATTTATTCCTGGTAAAGATGTTTTTTATTTTTATTTTATTTATGCATCTGACGTTCTAGAACAGGCCTTCTTATCATCAGAACTCAATATTGTTATTCCCTCTTGCTATTTGGGGCGGGCATACACTAAGCCCTAAGCCCTCTGTGCAGCCAAGGCTCTGGTGGTTTCTGTGTGAGTCCATTGTCAGTATTTGAAAAGCATTTTTTTCATTGCTGGATTCCTCGGCCAGACAAGCAACAATAGCTGATCTTTAACCAACGTAGCACCCCTTGTTCTAGTAAGAACCCCTTACTCTAATTTTGTATACTTACTGTATAAAATACTAACAATTGACATCTTGATGAATACAGCTCCTAAGTTTGGGTTGTGGGCTTCAATGCAGAAGATTCTTGTGTCCTAATTAGTTTTCTTGAGCCCAGTTTACACTCAAGCTTTTTATTTTGAAGAGTAGTATGTGGTGGTTCATAAAGTATGTACAGTATGTGGTTGAAATACAATACTTTGTAACAGATAGCGATTTAATATTAAGAAGTGTGCAAATGAATTCCACTTTTGATAATCCTCCACATCTATCGCTACATTTTTTGATGGACATTCTGTTTGGCGGTGCAAAAAATGTTTGGATATTTGCATAATTGGAAGGTGAAAATTCAGCATGTGCAGACTAACGTTAAGTCTGCTCTGACTCTTATTTGCGACAAAGAACAAGTCATGTTGAAATAGACGTAACAGGCAGGTATTTTCTTAACACTTCCACCACATCATTATGCGGTTCAGGTTCAGCATGCAGCCCATACTGTTTTTAGAGCCAGGGTTGAACCGAAAAAGCTCAGCTCCATTTCAGCACCCCTGTGGTGCTTTTGACAATCGAAAAAAAAGCTCTGAAAATCTACTCCAAACCAGCCTTGAAACAGCGACACTGGAAAAGAGGTAAATGATATATACCCAATACCCAACCCCTCATTTAGATACAGTGTTGACCCAAATGTATGATGGTATTTTTTTTTCCATTTAAAAAAATGTTGAAAAACACTGTTCATCTTCAATTCGAGGTCTAGGGATGTATACATGCAAACCAGCAGGTCATTCCCAACAACTTCTCACCACGCAAAAGCTTTTCTTACTGACACACACACAAATAAATTGATTGAAAAGCTGTGCTCCTCTGGAAAAAAACTTTAAAGGTGGGCAAGTTAGTAAATGACAGGACTTTTGATATACTGTACAATACTTTTTACTGTTACAATTACTGAAACAGTAGACACTGACAAAGCAAGCGCAAAGCTGAAGATACTGTATGTTCCTACTGGCAGACAGCTATTATTTCAGATATAATTTCTTATGATATACATTATATATTACATCACTAGGTGAGTAATGTTTGCCCTTATAGTTGATATTGTTTTTAAGACGGTTAAGGAAAACCATAGTTTTTAAAAGAGAACAATTTGGAAGTCATCCAGTTAGACAGAACACACTGTTTGTGGAATGAATCGCTTAACGGTTATTAGAAAGTCTTGGGCATACGTTGTATTCTTGTTATAAAATAAAGTGGGGCTACAAACAGCACCCATAATCAGATAAATACCAACACAGGGGTATATGGAATCCAGACAGTAAAGATAAGTGAATAAGTGCTCACTGAAGATGTGAATGCAGTGCAGTTCTTCAGTTTTCAAATTGGTCAGCTTGACCAACCTTCACAGAGGCCTCCGTGGCATACTTAATTTAGCACAGGTGATTTGGAAAGAGCAGTATAATTAGTTGCACTAATAATATACTGGTGTCAAAAGATCCACACATTGTTCAAAAGGCCACCATCTGAGGAAAGAGCAGAAGAGTATGGCATTGTCATTGTATTGCATTTATTCCATCATATAAAAGGATTTGTATGTGTGGTCCAAATGCTGCTTTTCTCTCCTAGCGGGCTTTCTTTTTTTGTCATGTGTTTGAAAGTGCTGACAACTTCAATATTTCTGAGCTGAGCCCTTGAAGTGAAGGTCAGAATACAGAGATGAGCATGTTTCACATATTTCCTTTGTCTTTTTTTTTTTTACACCCACAGCTACTTTTTTTAGCTTTCCTGCCTCGTTTAAAATTTTTATGACTTGACAATCAAGGCTACATCAACACCCAGGCTGCATTTGTACAGCAGACGTTTCAACACTGCAAATGATCATTCTTTCAGAAAACTGTCATCAGGTTCTTTTAACCGTCAATTCTTAATATTAATTTTTTATGTTTTGTGGTCTTAATTTACATAATTCTATGCTTCATTGCGTATTCTCTTTGTCAGATGGACTCAGTGCAATGGCATGTTTGTTTCCATAGTTTATGTAGATCCAAACATCAGTTCATCTCAGTTTTATCTACTGTGTTCCACAAACTTCTAAATAAACTCTTTTCAGTTGTATCCTTTGATTTTCTGTTAATTTGCCTTGAGGTCCCTGAAATGTTTGTTTTTGTTTTGAAGAATAGTTAGACTAAGTTTTACCTTTGTTTCTTTTCATCTTTGGTTTCTCCTGTTACACTCTGTTGCCTTCAGACGATAGGTTTATTCAATTTCATGCTGTTTAATTTCATTCCATTAACTCCACTGTAGATTAACTGTACCGATTCTGTGTTGTACTAAAGCATGCATAGATCAGGTGTGCCGATGGACTCCAAACAGCTAATTCAACTCTTTGGCTAAATTAATAATAAAGAGTGTTGGAGTATAGTGAGTGTTAACTAATTAGAGAAGCATATTTCTCCAAACAAGAAAAGTATCAGGTCCAGTGGGATAGATCTCAAATTAAAAAAGCATGAAGTGATCTGAAATATTTACTATTTCTCTCTCCCACTTATCCTTACACACTATGCCTTTTATTCTGTCTCTGTCTCCTTAGCTCAAAATCTGTGCTTACTCGGGTGTACCAAGATTTGGAGTGATGATGTTACTTTTCTCTATGTGAATTTAGTTTTTGATAAGCTATTTCTCCCTCTTCTCTCCCTTTCTGTTTCTCTGAAAAGTGAAAGCAAACAGATAAGCTACATTGGGAGGAACGCCACATTTTTCTGCAGAAAATTCATAACTGAAGCATAGACATTCACTGCTACTTATTGGTTGACTAAGCAATGCAATAGGACACACCTGGGAAAGAAAACATACCTGTCAGTCACATGTTCGAGCACTTTTGCTCACCTGCAAAATGGGTGGGTTCAAACAGAAGGTACTATCTTCCAAGTTGTGCACCCGAGCCAGATGTAAATGCCTGGAAATAAAAGCTGAATTGTAGCTCTGCAGTCTTGTATTCGTCTTTTGATGTCAAATCCAAATGCTTTCAGTCTACAGCAGAAATAATAATATTGACCTCACTATTCTAATCCTTTTGGAGGGCACTGTATACAATATCTCACCTAAGTGCAGTCAAGTACACCTCTCACATTTCATTATTATATCTTCTCAAGGGACAGTACTATAGAAATGAAACCATATAACGTGTGTCAGCGTACAGTTTTGAAGTCAGTATAGATTTACAGTTTTCTGGCCATGTGTTGAGTTATTGCTGTCTGAATACAGTTGGTTCTTGTTTTACAATGTTGCGTGTTACAACATCGCCTGGTTACAACGCACTCCCATAAATTATTAATGCTGCACAAAAAGATAACTTATGTGCGCACTATGGAAGAAGATGTACAGTGGTGTGGAAGTGTGTGCCCCCTTCCTGATTTTGTATGTTTTGGCATGTTTGTGACACTTAAATGTTTCAAATCATCAAACTAATTTAAATATTAGTCAATGACAACACAACTGATCAACAAAAGAACACAAAATGCAGTTTTTAAATGACATTTTTTATTATTAGGGGAGAAAAAAATCCAAACCTACATAGCCCTGTTTGAAGTGCTTGATGAATTCTGCTGTCTACCAATAAATGCTGAAGGAGAATGTCTAGCCATCTGTTCGTTACCTCGAGCTGAAATGAACTTAGGTTTTGCAGCAGGACGATGACCCAAAACACACCAGCAAGTCCACCTCTGAATGGCTGAAGAAAAACAAAAAGAAGACTTGACCTAGTCAAAGTCGTGACCTGAATCATATTGACATGTTGTAGCTTGACCTTAAAAAGGGGGTTCATGCTTGAAAACCCTCCAATGTGGCTGAATGACAACAATTCTGCAAAGATGAGTGGGCCAACATTCCTCCACAGCGCTGTAAGAGACTTGTTGCAAGTTATCGCAAACTCTTGATTGCGTTTGTTGCTGCTAAGGGTGGCCCAACCAGTTATTAGGTTTGGGGGCAATCACGTTTTCACACAGGGCCATGTAGGTTTGTTTTTTCTCTTAATAATAAAAAGTTTCATTTAAAAACTTAATTTTGTGGTGTCAGTTCAGTTGTGTTGTCATTGACTAAATATGTAAATTTGTTTGATGATCTGAAACATTTAAGTGTGACAAACATAAAAAAAAATAAACATGTTTAAAGTGTGTCCAAAGTGTGAATATTTGGTGTGAGCACCATTGTTGTCTAGCTGTGCCTTCCGCCTGAGGGTGCCACACAGTTGATCAATTGGGTTCAGGCCACTTGGCCACTCCATCACCTTCAGTTTCCTCATCAAAGCAGTTGTACTCTTGGAGTGCTGTGTTTGCCCAATTTTAACAGTTTTTTTGGGGGGGGTCTCTGTAAAGTGATGTGAAATTTTCATTTATTTCATTTGACATTTATAATTATTTTTGCATTATTCAGCATGCAAAACTATAATTATTCTCAATGAAATTTATTTGTGTTAATATTTTGTTGTCTGGAATGGATTAATTGGATTTACATTATTTCCATCCATCCATCCATTTTCTATGCCGCTTGTCCTCACTAGGGTTTGTGGGAAAAAAAGGCTTCAGTTTTTGTAGATTTCAGTTTTCGTCTGACCTTTTGGAACAAATTAATAACGAAAACAGGGGTACCACTGGATACTGTACTAAAAATAGTCACTGAAATGTGAGGAGTGTAATCACTTTCATGAGATACTGTACATTTAGACCAATGATAAAGAAACATACATTAATTAATTTGTTAAAACTAGGCCTTTGCCAAGATTGTGCCTGTTTTGACAGCCAATAAAATATCTTACAGCATTTTAATTTTACTTGGTGATGGAATAAAAATGGACCTGGGACCCAATGGCCCAGCTAATCTAGAAGCTCTATAGCTTTTCTATCCGTGTGATAAGTTTTCTCTTAAATCTTGGCAATTCGCCCACATAATTTGTGTGATATACCGTAAGTTTTTTCATGGCTCAGCTTTGCCAAGACAAGTCCCCTGATTTATGAAGCTGAGGTGGGAAGTCTGCAGTTAGAGCTGAGATGTAAACAAATAATTACCCTTCATTGGAAAACACCCAATTAGCCTTGATTTCAGAGCATTATAATGAAATTCTTACACAAAGTGCAATGCAGGAGTTTTAGCTGTAGGCCTACTTTGTCTAAAGATTGCAACCTGGTGGCTCAGTGGATTGCAGCATGCCACATGTTTATGTGTATATTAACTGGAAGCATGAAAGGAGCATCCATTTCTGAATTAATGAGGTTGAATTGAATGTATGAATGCTTTGCGTGAACATCCTATCCATGGCATCATATTAAAGGACATTGAGAAGATTGTAGTTGGCTCTGAGGCAATTGGTAAGGTTTACGGTGTCTCAGATACGGTATTTACTAGCGGTGCGGTAGTGGTACAGGTAACCCACGGTGCGGTCCATACCTTGGTATTTGGGCTATGGTTTTGGTACGGTTTTGGTATGGTTTCTGTGAGTAAAGAGAACACCTTTTTCTCCCAAAATTCTCTATTTAATTATGGCTTAATATTAAAGAGTATTTAAAATGAAGCATGAAAATGAAAAATCTACTGGCAGGTAATTCTCTAATAAATAAAATTCGCAAATAAAAAACAAATTTTGATATAGCATACAGACAAATTTAAGGATTTGGGGCCACTTTGATGCTTTGGTACATTAAAGATGCTAAAACTAATCCAATGTAGGTCGGTATATTGTAGAATAAGATATATAAGCTTTGTGTAGTTTATGTGACCAAGAAAATTAAAGTAATATGCTAGGTCCCCAACAACGAACACCCGACTAGCGAACACTCGCGGATACGAACACAAGCCGACTGGTCTATATTTTATTTTATTTTGCCTTGTAGTCGCTCAATCAGTATTTATACTGCTACTGTACATGCTTGACCAGTAGAGGGCACTGTGACACTGCTAATGCAGCCTTAGAGCTAATGAGCCCAACAGAGGAAGAGTTAGACGCTGGGGAGATACAGTGTAAAACTAAATGGAAAGCTAAATTGTACAACCCGGACAAAGCGTGTGATTAAAGTTTATGAAGTCTATGTTAATAGGCCTGCTTAATTCAACACCACCTATAGAACACTACCTCTTTTAGAAGAGTCTAACGACGACGACTTGTCCTTTTTTTCAATATCTCCTCCTCCAAAACGACGTATGCTCGGCGGCTCCTCTTCAAAGGTAAATAACATTTATCATTACGTATTATTATATCATTTTTATTATTGTTTTTTTTTCATTAATTATACTCGTTTAATATTACTACTGCATCCAAACTCATATTTACATACATACACATATACTGTATATGTATACACGTACATGTAGTACCTATATCATTGGTAATATTACCTTTTCCCCTACTTAAGAACGATTCAACATAAGAACGGTCGTCTGGAACCAATTGTGTTCGTTAGTTGGGGACTTAGTGTATTGAGCAATATATCTAATTAGAAAGAAAAAATAACATGTTTCCGTCTGAAAAAGGCCCCTGAGCCACATTTTGGACACCCCTAGTTTACAGCGTTTCCTTTCAGGATGGTGCGAGTTCAACAGTAAGAGTTTGAACAGTGTGATGATTATTTTATTTTTACAAGAGCAGTTTCAGTGCAGATTACTATCACTGTCCTGCTCCACTGATAGAATGAGAAGATCATTCTCTTGAAGATAAAGAAAGTAGCCACCTATCTTACCTGAAGTGCAGAGTTAATAGTTGCAGCGTGCCGAACCATCCTCATCTCTACTGAACAATGGCAGCACACTGCTTTCATCTTATGCACTCATCTTTATCCGTTTACGAAAGTGAAGTGTTCAAAAACACCGCACCTCGACGTTGGGGCGAGGAGGCGGGGGGGACCGGTGGACATGTAGCTGAGAAGATCCGCCGGTGCCGAGCTGGCTCCGTGTATTGCCGAAACAAATGGGCAGGGCCACGCCACTTTGTCGCCTATAATCCCAGATATATACTCAAATGCTTCACCTTTACATCCACTTTTAGGCAGACTGTTCCTCACTCGAAATATGTGCAGTGTGAGAAATGGGACATTGCATGGCAGGGAGGGCTTTTCGCCAGGCTGGACAGGGGCATGTGCGTGCACACACACGATGCAAAATGTACCGCAAAACCACCTGTCCATAATTTGGATTGTCCCAGCAAACAGTACAGTTTTTGTGAACATTTATTGAGTTACTCCTGTGTTTGTAAGCAACTTGATGTAATTGTTGTTTCTTAATGGCTGACCTTAATGATTGACTCAACCACCAAAATAGCCAACCTGTGCGCTGTTTTTATCAGCTTAGGAGAAGTTACTAAGTCTGTCATTACTGCCCTGGTGAAGATGAGCTGTATCTAGAAGAGTATGTTTAAATAATTGATTCACTGATATGTTTTTTTGCCAAAAGTTGATCAAGGAAATTTATTCATGACCATTCCAACTCTTGTGATATCTAATTCAAACAAAGTCTGTCTCGCAATGGTACATTTCCAAACGCATGTGTTCCAAATTCTTGTGTAAACATTTACAGCAGATAAATTAATTCTTAAAGCAGGTTAACTACATTTTAACTCAAGTTATTTCCTAATATTCATTTGAACATGACAATGTGCACACAGTGCAATCAAAAGCAGTGAAACCTGTGTGTAAAATGTGGTTTGCATATCAACACAAGTTGGTAGAGGTACCGCATAGCCTCTACATCGACCACACACAAGCACTGAACAGCAATGTTTGAAATTGTGAAAAAGGTTAAAAATAAAAATTGCATCTATTCTTCTCCTCTCCAAAATGTAATAATGATTCATCTCCCCTTGCTTTAAGCATCCCCACAATGTACGGTGGATCTCATGTGCTGGATAAGTGTGGTAAAGAATGAATAAAGCCATCATTTGCATTCCAAACTTGGTGGTCAGTGGTTACCTGGAGAGCAAATGTCATCAGGATAAAGTAAATTTCTCTGTCCATATTTTTATTCAGTGTACATCAGAATACCCTCTTGCTTTGCTCATGTGCCACTGATCCATAAAAATGACCTGAAAATCAGTGTTGCAGTTTTGCGGAATCCTGCCAGCTAGCTAATATCCAAACCAACCAAATAAACAATACCTCTATCTTGCCTTTGAGGTTCTTCACTTTGTGGAGCTTATTACCTTTTGTTACCTTTTTTAAAACAGTGCGTGGAAAATGTGATTCACAACTGCAGCAGGGTGTGTGTAGAAACCAAGACAACCATCAATAAAGGGTAGGCAAAGGCAATAACAATATACGTCACTGGAAACAAACCTTGACATTTTCTGTGTCGCCTTTATAGCTAATGGAGTATATAGTCCCTCGGAGTTCACTGCAGTGAAGGACAGAATCCATGTAACAATAAAAGACACTTTGGTATTTGCATTGGTATTTGTCCATTTTTTGTTTTTATGGTGTTAAAAAATAGCTAATTGAATAATACAACATAGAAATTTGCCTTTGTGTTAGCTGAATAGGTGCAGTGTCTTTATTTGTAGGTTTCAGTCTGGAGGAGTCTGAAAGTCATCAGTAGAGTGGGACCTCGGTTATTGCTATTAATTCGTTCCAAAAGGTCAGACGAAAACCGAAACCTATGAAAACCAAAGCAATTTTTCCGAAAGGAAATAATATAAATTCAGTTAATCCATTCCAGACACTCAAAAATACAAACAAAAAATACATTTTATACAGAACAATTATAGTTTTACATGCAGAAAACAATGTGAAATAATAATAAATGACGAATGAATGGAAGTTGTTGTTGATGCAAACCTCTTGTTGCAAACTTCTTTAATCCTGGGAGATGGAATTCAGTAGTGTTTCTCATCTTCTTTAGCAAAGTGTACTCGTAACATATTTTGTCATCTCCATTGTGTTTTTACTTATTAACCTCCGCCGCTTTACTACTACAGCAATACAATAATAACTTCTGAAACTGTTGCGTGAAGAGTGTTAAGTGTAGAATACTGGCAGACTAAGGACCAGCCTGAAATAAAAAAAAAATTCTGTGAACAAACTTGAACTCATAAACTACAGTAAATGTGTATTTCATCTTGAGATTTTGTTTTGCACATGCCCAATCTGAATCTTTCCTTTTAGAAAAGATTGAATTGCATGCGTCTTCCACACAAATTTGTGTGCAAATAGAAAATGATTATTTGTTACAGACCTGATCAAAATCTTAAGATCATTTTCTGTCAGGCATTCATACTGTCATGCCCTCCTGATGGCTCTTTTTGAACGTGGTCGGATTGTCGAGCTGCATAAGCAAGGCCTCTGGCAGCATGCCATTGCTGCTGAGGTTGGGCGCAGTCAGACAGTCATTCTAAAATTTTTTGAAAGCTCCTGAGCATTATGGAACAAAAAAGTTAAGTGGTAAACCCAAAAAAATCACGCTGAGCCGGAGGATCCAATTGGCTGTCCATAAAGATACAGGGCGGTCTTCTACCCAAATTAAGGCCCTTACTGGTGCCGACTGCAGCGAAATAACCATCAGACGGCATCTACGGAAAAAGCGTTTAAAAAACAAAAAAATAATTCAAAGACTTCGTCTCCTTCAACGCCACAAAACTGCCCGTTTAGACTTTGCCAAGGAGCATCAAACATGGGACATTGAAAGGTGGAAAAAAGTTTTATTGTCTGATGAGAAAAAATGTAACCGTCACGGTCCAGATGGCTTCCAACGTTACTAGCATGACAAGGAGATCCCACCTGAAATGAGTCACAGTGGAGGGGGGTACATCAGGATCTGGGGTGCTTTTTCATTCAGTGGAACACTGGAGCTGCAGGTGGTGCAGGGTTGTCAAACAGCGGATGCTTACGTGCAGATGTTGCAGCGGGTATCCCTCATGACTGAGGGCCCTCGTCTGTGTGGTAACAGCTGGGTTTTTCAACAGGACAACGCTGCAGTTCACAGTGCTCGCTTGATGAAGGACTTCCTCAGGGAGAACAACATCACTCATTTAAATCCCATAGAGAACATTCGGGGATGGATGGCAAGGGAAGTTTATAAAAATGGCCATCAGTTCCAGACAGTTGATGCCCTTCATGAAGCCATCTCCACCTAGTGGAGCAATGTTCCCACTAGCCTCCTGGAAACACGCATCAAGCATGCCCTAATGAATTTTTGAAGTGATTAACAAGGACGGTGGAGCTACTCATTACTGAGTTATTTTTTGAGCGATGGTCTTAAACTTTTGATCAGCTGATAAACAGCCTATTTCAGTTTAATTGTTGTTTTTAATAAATTACTTTTTCAAAGTGCTTTTTGTCTCACTCCCCCTTCTTGCTTTTGCATACTGTAGGTCTACTTAAAACCTCATTAAGATCCAAATGTGCAAAATGCAAATTCTAGAAATTTTTCAACTAGTTTTAAGATTTTGATCAGGAGTGTACATTACAGAAAAAATAGGTTAGGTTACTCTAATAGTATGTGATCAAGTATAGTCGTAATTATAATTCAAGTCAAATTGGACAGCTGGCAAATTTCTCACAGTGCTTCCATGGCTGCAGTGTGGTCAGCCAGCCTGCAGAATCACCCTGCAGCCCTAGGAGAACCTCCCATCCTGCTGTGTCTACTCTTCTTTCCCCTCACACACGTTCATCCTGCCTGGTGTGCTTGTCAAATCTTGCATTTCACTCCCCTCTTCCCTCCCTCTTCCCTCCCTCCGTCATTCCCCTCTGCCTCTGCTCTTCCGCTCCACTGGGCAGGTGAAGGTGAGTCAGTCCCCTGTGGCACCACTGTACAGATTACAATGTTTCCTCATTTAATAGAATCTGGTCTCTTGCGAATCCCCATATAACGGCTGCTTCCTTTACTCTTTACTTTTGCCTCAATATTATGATTGCAATATTATGATTGATGTAATTATGATTGATGTAATGCAGGTCTTTATCCTCTTTTTTTGCTTTCAAATCATGACCAGCAGCGATGCGGGAGGCTCCAGGAGCCATATTGAACAACTACAATACTCTCTAAGGTGTTCGGGCACTTGGGTGACAGCTGTCATCGACTGCCATGTCTGAAGCTCTGTTAGATGAGCAGCAAATGAAAGGAAAGTAGGCAGCTAGTTTGAAAAATATTTGTATGCCATTTCATCTGTAAATGGACGCATATGATTAATCATGAGGATTTGTTCACGATGTTTATTTCCCTTGTGTGTTTTATTTGGTCAGCAAAATTATTTTACTGGGTGGTTTCTGTTGCATTGCTGAATATACAGTTTGATTTCAAATGATTGAGGGTATTACTCTTAAGGATTACTCATCCTATAACATTCTTTTCAACTGGAAAGGAGTGCTTCCAAAGAAGCTGTGGTGTTAATGATAGAACTTGACTCGTTAAACTGCAGTTATAAATGATTAGTAATAATGCCTGTAAATAGTGGAATATTTCCAGTTTTGCTTTGAGTTTCTGTCTGTTTCCCCCTCAACAATATTTATTGAATTTAGTTGCTATAGTAAAATACCATATACTATAGTGGGAGTTGAGTTTGGTACCAATGTGCAAGGCACAATTGCCGCATGCTGCACATTTGTGTTATCTGGTACCCGACTGCGGCAGGGGAACTTATTACCTCTCTTTCTGCATTTGTGTAGGTTTTTGGAGATTATTATCACTTCAGACATCATGCGGTGGAGAAGAGAGCATTGTCTGGGCACAAGGGGATGCACCTGAGACTACACCAAGAAGCACAAGTAAGACATGTCGGGGCTCTCACAGCTCATTACATTACAAAAACAGCCATACTTAAATGACCAAATTATTTTAAAATGAGACAACTTTTCTTATTTCTGCCGACGGGGTAAGCAAAATTTGCTTGGCTAGAAGAATATTCTTGTGACTTTTAAGAATACAATTAGTCCTAAATTGAGAAATCAGGTCCAAGATTAAGCAAGTTGTTCCTAATTGCATAGCTAGATTTAAGTAAATTGTTCTAATTACAAGGTAAGAATTAAGCCAGATACTCTCATATGTACACAAATTGAGATAAAATTTGCTTTTATGAGGCTAGATTCAAGTAAAATGTTATGTATTCTATGTAGGAATATTGTTCTTTAACAGAGGTATTCCCATTGACAAACAAACATTCACACTTATGCACAAGACGAGACAATGCACGACATTGGAAGCAAGACGAGATTTTATCGTTAATTTTCAGCACAATTTTAGTTTTTTTTACAAGTTAGTTCCTCACGCTAGACCAGGGGTCTCAAACTCAATTTCACTGGGGGCCAGTGGAGGTAGAGTCTGGGTGAGGCTGGGCCGCATCAAGCATTGGGAGGAGGCATGGGAATCTCAGGGCACCTCACAATACGATACAATTCACAATACCTCCATGTGATAACACCACTGTTAGTTCAGTGTTGGTGATTACTTGCCCCTGTAAGTATGTAAATAACACTGAGCTTGCCCGGATGTTGCGGGCTGCAGTTACACTACTCTTTGATGTCCAGTCGTGGGGCACAAGATACGATTTGGTGGGCCGCAAATGGCCCGCGGGCCGCAAGTTTGGGGCCCCTGCGCTAGACCAATGATCTCCAACGATTTTGTTTACACAAAAAATGGAAATGGCCAAGAGCTACTCATTTTTGTAACATTTATTTTCATAGCTTATATCAACCCAAACAAACTGAATATGCTTGTTTTACCAGAACATTAACAAAATGCTCGTATCCACAAATCACATTGTATTTCAGACTGCATTTCTTTCTAGAGTTCATCACATTATTAACTTAAAACCTGAATGAAATGCAGGCTAGCGGGCGCCTCATGTGGTTGTGGGGGGGGATACCTGGTGCCCGCGGGCACCGCGTTGGTGACCCCTGCGCTAGACTGTATACAAGTTGGTGGTGTCAGTAAACAGATCTAAAATTACAGTCGAGCTCTGTGGGCAAGAAACGTTTCATAATAGTTCAAAACTTTTGAGATTGGTGCAGAGCTTCTTTCTGTTCATCCATACAGGAAGTCACAAAAAAATATGCTCATTGTTAATATTCCCACATGGGGGCTGTGGCGTTTGGCTTTGCAAGCATCTTTTTTGTTCAGGTTGCGTTGTCCTTTGTCGTGTTATTAATACACTGCATGACTCCAACTGTATTCTTAATGTAATTTTTTTTTAGAAAACGTCCTTTCTTGATAGCATCCTATTAGCTTGTGAACAAAATGGCAACGGAAGTCAGCTACGCCCATCTATGATGTAATCAGTTATTGAATCTCAAAAATGTGAACACAAAACACGATTTTATAGCTTTACAATTATAGTTTGACATGCAGAAAACAAGAATGCATATAAATACATCTGTAAATGGCGAATGAAAGGAATAAATGAACGTTTAAAATTTTACCTTCATTGAAGACGTGACTGTTCCCAAAGACAACATGTGGCAGCCAGACACCACACGGACGTCATTTGCCTGTTTTGTCATGAATTATTTATTGAATTAAATGGTGTTTCTCACCTTTTTTATCAAAACACCGGCACTTGCAACTTTCTTTGGCTCCATGTTGGGTTATTCAGGTGGAAAACACTTTTGAATTCAAGAAACAACTCATGGGAGGTGGTGTCCATATGGTGTGTCACTGCTACATTGCTTCTTTGGAAATAGTCACGTGAAGGATCACGATTTCAATGAAGGTAAAAGGTAACCTTAAATGTTCATTAATCTTTTTCATTTATCAAAAGTACAAGGTAGAATTTTAAGTTGGATTCTTCAAGCCATTTAGGTTACAATCTGGTTGGCCCTTGTCCACCAATTCATGTCTGGCATACTCCCAGTAGGCATCACGAGTATAGCATGCCTGGCAGTTGCTTGAAAATAAAATAAAAAAAGGTCTGGCAGTGCTCTCCACCACCATTTTGCTGCACCCGATAGAAGAGAACAAAATTAAAGTTTATTTTCTCCAAGTTAGTGAAAGTTGCTGTGGAAGCCTGAGGAGAGTATAAAGAGCAACCAGCCACAAAAAACAATCTCAAGCTATTTCATGTGCTGAATTTAGATTTCATAGGCCAAAGTTTATGCTGTCAATCATTTTTCCAATTTTGTTTTTAAAGATTTTTTAAACTACTTTCAGGAACACTTTTTCCAGTTAAATATTCCCAAAGACGCAGCACACCGAACAACTATTTTGAGGAAATATTTCTTGGTGAAGGAATTGGAAACAAGGTCGCATAAAGGTTAGCACTGTGGTCTTGAAATATCACAACCTACGTATATTAAAGGGATAGTTTGGATTTTTGACATGAAGTTGTATGACATCCCCATCAGCAGTGGGCTATATCAACAGTGACTTACGCCCCCATTTGGTCCGAAGAGTCCAGTTCTGGTCAGATTTCCGTGGTGTGGGACGTAGTTCTGCTTAGTTGCTGAAGATGCTCGCATCTTTATCACATACACACAAATGTGATGAACGGAGCGCTGCGGCCATCTTGTTTACGTGTGTGATCCTCAGCGGAAGAAGATGTGAGCGTCTTCATCACATACACACGAATGTAGAGGCGACAGTGGGCAGGCACACGGCAGGAGAAATATAACGCAGAGCGATTTGTGAGGTCTGATCTTTTTGAGGAGGCATTTTTATATGTATTACACTTTTTGAAAGCATATTGTTTTGAGAAGCCAAACTCTTTACTCAAATGACCCAGCAACTAATCAGAAATATGTCCCTTGTCACCGAAATTCGACCAGAACTGGACTGGCGGGACCAAATGGGGGCGTAAGTCACTGTTGATATAGTCCACCGTTGATGGGGATGTCACACAACTTCATGTCAGAAAATCCAAACTATCCCTTTAATTTTGCCACTTTTGCCCGCAGTTATAGAGTTAAAGAAGAACATTACACAGATCTAAATATGCAAAAATTACACGCAATGCTGAATAGAGATATCAATGACAGATATCTGATATATCTCACTGGGACTGTGTATTTTTTTTTTTAAATCAAAACAGCACGTGAAAGGATGACATTTTTGGGGGGGTTGTTTTTAAAATTTTAATGAAGTAGGAGAACATTCACATGTTTCATGAATATTTTGCAACTCTGTTGTAAGGAAGATTTGTCTCAGATCAAGGGCAAGATTTCACATAATTGAGATAAAGATGGAATGCAACACAACTTGACCACGTTTCCAAAAACTAGCAAAAGAAAAATGTGTGTTATTTGTCGGTGTCCGTAGAGTTAATTCTCTTTTGCGACGTTGTTGCTGTGTTTGACTGTCAAGACCATCATGCACCTTAAAATTTTGGATATTAATATGTTATCTAACAACTAAGCCTGTACAAATTTTAATTACTAAATTGAAGCTATACTCCCTTTCAATGCCTCCTGAGTCAACGACATCCCACATTTCCAACCATGTAGGTTGTAACGTAAAAGAAGATGGCTGCCGTTGCAAAGGACAATGACATTTAGCTGTGACATTGAGCTCAAATCTAACAGGCCACATGCAAACATAAATAGTAATAAATGATAGAGTCCAAAGAGATCTTGGATGTTAACAAGTCTCTGAGAACAAACTGACAGAGGTACTCTGAGAGGCTTAGCAAATACAAAAGCACTTCCAGTGGCTCTAAGGATGGCCTTGGCTAACAACCAGTCCAAACAGGGATAGGCTACAGCATACCCCTGCAACCCTAATAGAGATTAAGTGGCATTGAAAATGAATGAATGAATGAATGAACTGCTTCAGATGATGTTGTAGTGTAGCTGTTTGGAGTTGTCTGAAACTTTAATCACCGAGCCGTTTTATTTATACTCGCACATCTGGCTGAACGCCAACTTTACAAGCACCGGCGTGCTGCCAATCACCTGTGGAAATTATTTGCTGACTCGTCCAAGAAGTAATGTAAGTCAGGTGTATTGGTGACTATGTATCCGAAGATAAGGGGACTTACATTTTTATCGATAGAGTGTCGTTATCGTGGCAATCTTACGGCGGTCCCGGCTAGCTTACTTAATGTGTTCCCCTCACTGTAAACGCATGTATGGCACATCGCTAACAACACTATCGGCCTACATGGGCGACCCCGGTTTGAAAACCCAGTATGGCACATACTACGGCATGGCATATACGCTATGCCCAGATGGCGAGCTGTAAAACTATAGAGCTTGCCGTGTTGTTGGCGTCTTGTAACTTGGTCCAAATTTAGCGCTAGAGCTTCTGGGCTGTACCCTGTACTGATGCCCATGAGGAAAAATCCCTTGTGGTGGTCCGCTGTGCCAAAGCGGCCTAGAAAAGAGAAGAGCACACAAGAAGATAGTATTCGGCTTATATTTACACAAAACCATATTGGTTCAGTGTAAACGATAGTTTCAGCTCCATCCATCCAGGGTCACAGGCATATGCTGGAGCCTATCCCAGCTGTCTTCGAGCGAGAGACGAGGTACGCACAGGACTGGTCGCCAGCCAATTGCGGGGCACGTGTAGACAAACAACATCCTGGCCAATACCAGCTCTCAAAATGTAATTTGTAGAGACTGCACTGGAGGATCATGGAAAACTGAGTCCCAGTGTTGCATTTTGACATGGTACAATCTGAACTGATACAATGCAAAGTCGGATGCAAAATCTATTTTAATTACCATCATGAAGTAACCTTGGCATACATGTGAAAGGTTTATCCAGTACATGGGCCATATGATTTCTGCTTTAAGAAGTCCTTGGATGCCCATTGCTCACAGAGTTAGTACCAGACTAGCCTGCAAGTAAAAAAAGAAAAAGCACCATATTAGTGGGTGGTTTGTTGTTGGTGTGCATATTTATGTGCATGTGGTCCATGACCTGGTCCTAAAATAAATGTTATAAAAGACTGTTTGAGTTGGATTAGAGAGTGCTCAGATTTGAGTTTAGAAAGTGCTAAGATTTGAGTTTGTTTGGTGTATTTCTTCTTATAGTCACCAATCTGCTCTCTTTTAGATTAGCTCCATTGTGTCTGTTATTCAGCTGTGTGATGCTGACATGCAGCTTTTCACCATGCGTACTGTATAATCAGACAGTGGAAAAAAGACAATTGCATAAGCTTTAACCATGAGTCTTGCTTAGCTCTGACATATATTTGAAAACATAATTGTATTTGGAATTCTATTTGGAGCAAATCAAAGTAGAAGGATTTTTTTTCACATGATGTGCTTTATAGAGTGTTGTATTTTTTCTCTCATTGTTTGGCCATATGTGTACTGCCTGATGATAGCCACCTCGTCCTGGCAGTTTTTCACTAAGAATTCACATAATTGGGATTCACCTATTCCACCTATGAAGCGCTCTGAAAACATCCAAAAACCACCAAGAAAGCTTAATTTAGTTGCTATGACCTGAATATTAACCAAGCTATAGCGGCATCGTTATTGTAGGAGCTAACACAGAGGAATTACTTGGCTTGCGTAGGGACATGTCTAGATTGACTATGAATATAACTGTGATATGAAGCACAGTATGTGCTCCATATATCAGAATCAATATCATTGTGACTTACTCGAGAGACAGTTGTCTGTCTGGTCCAGCTGGCCTGGGGCATCTTTTCAGTACAAGTCTTTTCTGTGTACAACTCAGAGCAGCAGAAACACTTGACTTCTGTTGGCATGGCTTGGCAAGCTCCACATTTACACCACCAAGCCATGCTGGCCTTGACTCTCTCGGCCGCGGTTTGCTCTGACATTTCACCCTCTCTTCTTGCCAGTTCAGCTTCTAAAACCTGTAGGTCATCCTCAGTATATTCAGACTCAGAAAGATAAGGTTCTGGATCCTTTTATTTTTTTACCTGTCTTGTTCAACAGCTTAGTCATGCAGTATCGGTGAACTGTATGATTGTTTTACCAGAACAGTTTTGCTTTACAACAGGTGAGTACTCCTTCTGTTCCAGTTGCATTGCAAATTTATTGTTAAAACCACCGAACAGAACATGTTTAGAGGGACAACAGACAAAGAAGAAAGACAGAGAAAAGAGAAAAGACAGCGTTAGGTCACATCATTGATTGTAATTGGAGTCTGAGTAGGGGACTGTGTCTTTAATTGCAACTAAAATGAGAGTAGTACTATTTTCTGTACAACTCAAGATAGTAATGATGTTACTGATTTCATCAACAAATTATTAAAATAAATTAAAAAGATTGGCAGAAGTTGCATTGTTATATTGCAATGTTGTTTTCTGACAATGTTAAGTTAAGGTGTGTGAAGAAGGCTAAAATTGTTTGTGTTTTTACTGAAATTCCGGTGTAAAATGTATGTGTAAAGCTCACACCCTGAGCACAGCAGTGGATTGCTTGGACAGCGCGTGCTCTGTGGTCACTGATGCAGTGAGGTCAGTTCTGTGTAGATACAATGAAATTAAAACATTCATTGGTTACTGGAACAAAGTTGATGGCCTCATTCTTTTACAGTAGCCAATGTTTCCTTTGAGGTTTATCACCACTGGGAAGTTGCATCAAAGATACTTTCATTCAGACTGCACACTCGGCAAGACAACATTACCATGAAACACAGAGCTCAAGAAGCATTGTACTTTGACAGCGGCATGAAATAAATCAATAAAGAAAGCTTTTGGAAAAAAAATGTCTTTTGCTTTCAGAATCAAGCATTTAAAGAACATTTACACAGACATTACATTTTATGTAGGTTGTTTTTTCTTAATAATAGCAAGATTGTGTGCTTATATAACAAAAACTTTTTTAAAATGCACTGTCACCCACTCTACCAGGTGACACCTACCAAGTGGCACCTATCCCAGAGTCTTCAGGACTTCAAGGGTCCTGTTCTGTAAAACTGCATGAATCCCACCTTCCTGACACACCTCAGGAAAGTAATTAATAAGACTTCCCCACCATGCCTGTCTGTATAGTTTTACATATTATATTTTGGACGCTGCTGTAAGTGTGTATTTTCACATTTACGATCAGTTGGATATTGAAGAAACTACCCACATGAGAAACTAATAACGTCTCAGTGATAACTGTGTGTGTGCGTGTGTTGTACGCCTCAGGTTCTATGGGCAGAGCAGCAAGTGGTAAAGAGGAGGAAAAGGAGGGATGTCTTTGAAGACCCAACAGACCCGGATTTCCCCAAGCAGTGGTACCTGGTGTGTGAAACTTTTTGACATACATGTTCTGAAATGTGTTGATATTCCTAAATCATTGCCAATTGACTTGATGTATTGGTCAAGTGTTTTTATTTAGAATTCAATTTTATATGGCTGAATAGTGCCTTGGCTCCATATCCAAGCGAGCTGCCTTATTGTTGTAGCTCGTACTGCATCATAGCCTTGGCTTCTACTGTACTGTATGTTCTGTGGTAATTTTTTTTTTTTTACCTTTCTTTTATGCTGCGATTGGTGAATATGTTTCTCCATTTGTCCATGATGGCCTTACTCCTACAAAATCTATTTAATCAGTTTATAAAAGATTTTAAGCAGCATAGAAAATGGATGGATGGGTAAAAGGTTTTAATCTACTAGGATATTGTTCAGATGGACCACCATTATCACATTAATGGCCACACGTTTTTTTTACGTTTTTTTTTTCATTCTTTGTTTTCTTTTTGATGCTTCAGTTGGCCCCCGTCTCCTCTTTTCAGCTTTTTGTTGGCACACTTTTGCTACTGCAAAGGACAAGTAACATGGTTATGGGCTGATTTAAAGCAGCCATGAATAGGAGATGAAACAACACATCTACAGTTGCACACAAGGGCTTTGTATTTTACACTGCTTTGACGTGACAAGTAAATAGAAGTAGAGGATAGGGCAGTTACATCTGTGTAATGATGCTTTCTCTTGGCTGTATTTTATCTTGTGGTTTAATAGATGTGTGGCTGGAGTCCAACATTTCTCGTCGTAACCCTGAGCAGCATGTTGTCCATCTATTTCCCCTGTAGCACTCCCTTGATACTTTGTATGTTAATTATAAATATCACACTTTCACCAGTTGATAATACCATATTTGTCTCCATCCTCCTCCACTTTTTCAGGCTTCTACATAATTTCAAATCCAATACAGTTCCATTTCAGTTTAAATTCCTGAACATACCAGCTATAGTAGGACACTTAACCGTTATAGCTCATCCTTAGGAGCAGACGTACAAGTATAGGGATGATGACATAAAATGGGGGAATTCAGTGTTTACAAGCCACCTATGATCTTCTTTAACTCTATAAGGTAAACACATTCATCACCAAGTGGCGGGCCTCGGACCCAGTGATGGCCCTTTACGGACCGCGACCAATTAAAGAGAATGGGAACTATAACGACTTATAATCATGCTCACGGACCGATCACAGTGGCAATTTGCGGGCATAATAATTTCAGTTATTACGGTTACGTGACAGGAAACGCGAGGACATCAATCAAAATGAACCAATGAAATAGTTTGTTTACTTGCTGAGAAGTGAGTGAGCCATTGCTTGCTCAAAAGTAAGAAAAAGGAAAAGGGAAACATTTAAAGTGAGTGGACAGCCCAATATATGTTCATTCTTTCAGAAGCCAGTGCCAAACCGCTGTGTCTCATATGCTCTGAATTTGTAGCGCTGGTCGAAAGTGCAAACGTGATGCGACATTGCCTGACAAAACACATCACTGGATGGGAAGTATCCACCCAAGTCTGATTTCAGAGCGTGGAAAATAACGTCGCTTAGAGCCCAGTATGAAACGTCTACGAGAGTTATAACACATTAATTTACAGCACAGCAACGTGCAAATGAGTGAGTGAGTCACTAAGGATCGTATGAACAATGGAGAAAAAACTTGCACTGACGGGAGAGTTGTGCAGGAGTGCTTCTGCTGCAGGGACCTTACTCAAAGGTAAACAAAAAGACGAATTGTGTGACAACTTCTGGCAAATCCCAATGTCAGCTACAACGATAACAAGAATATCTGAAACTTTAAGAGGCTGTACTGTTTCTTTTAAAGAGACACTGATTGTTATTATTTAGAATTTTTTTCTGCGAAACCGGTGCAGTTCTATTTCATTTAAAAATAAGCCTCTTGTGTTCTTTCCCTGTTTGCACGGTCAAACCTTTTATTATTTATTCGGAATTTGGTTCGATTTTCTTTTAAATGCAGTTTAGGTGCCAAGATAATTGTGTTGTATTGAAACAACAGGGTAATGTGCAGGGTTTCATTTCATTTCATATTCATATAAGCTATAGTGCATTTCATTGATGCAATTTAAGGCAAAAATAAGATTCGGACCTTCGCTGTGAAAAAAATTGCATAAACGGACCTTACTAAATTTTAATTGAAGACCCCTGCTCTATAAAGTAAACCCAGATTTTAACTGGTTCCTGACCCGAAAGTTAATTTCTGCGAAGTCGGATTCCTTTCTTATAAATGCTGTATTTTCGTAGTTATGGCATAGATGCGTTTTTTTCTAAATGCGTTTTTTTTAACATTATTAGAGCATGTAGACATGAATTAACACCCATATAATTACCTTTACATTAATATTACCCAACATAGTCGAAATAATCAGAGAAAATAAGTCAAACTAAATGTGTTCCGGTGCGCGTAGGGGGAGCAGAATGGATGGCAGACAGGAAGTGACGTCGGGGGTTCAGAGTTTAGTTTTAGCCTGTCGTGGGTTATGGCTGCAACTGTGGCCTGTGTTATTATAATAATTATTATTATTATTATTTAGGGATGTCCGATATTGGCTTTTTTGCCAATATCTGATATGCCAATATTGTCCAACTCTCAATTTTCAATTCCAATATCAACCGATACTGATAGCGATATGTGTAACGTCACATATCTCCTGTCATGGAATTAACACGTCTGTTGTGAAACTAATGGATACAGCATCAGCAATTAGCTTCTCGACATGGCTGTAAACAACATCTCGCGTCAGCAAACTACCGCCTCTGCCCATTCCTGCTACCCCATAGACATATGAATGAATGAATTGTGCGCAGGAATACAGTGTTTTCCACATCGTCTGCAAATTATGCTCTCAATTATGCTCATGTTATAATAGCCAAATCATGCAGTCTATGTAGCAATGTTACAAAATATCTAAAGAAGTATGTAAAGAAAGCAGTCAGTTCAGGACAACCAACTTGTATGTACCGTTTAATATTTTTGTTATTCGTTGATATTGCTATGTTTGTCTACCCAGTGTTAAAAAACATTTCGCTTAGAATCTTAGAGTAAGTACAGTGGTACCTCGGTTAACATCCACCCCGATTAACACATTTTGCAATTAACATCCAAAGTTTTTGCAAAAATTTTGCCGTGGCTTGCGTTCATCCGTTCTTTAGCGTCCAAAATACCATCCAGTTTGTTTACGCCACCATCTTGGATCACATGCTAAAGACAAAATTTTGTAATACTTGCAGGTGATCACGCAATGCATTGTGGGCCACTGGCACCATTTCAGGACAACAGCGTTTGTTCATATTAGAGTTGTGGGAGATACAGGACATAACAAACACATGGACCACACAAAAGAGAAAACCGATGGACCGTACCAAGACAAGGGTACCTAGGGACAAGACCTCCGAATTTTACAGCTTAATGAGAAGACCATCGTCATTTCAGAGGTTTGAAAATGTGACGGCAGTGGCTTTGTCATCGGCCGCGATGCATACACATCTACTCCGGTTCCCATGTGACAGTCTACCAACTCGGCCGCACATTGAGGGTGACACATTTTACATCCATAACACTAATTTCTGGTTCCAACAACAAAACATAAGCATCCCAAGTCAAACATAGCACACGTCCATGATGTCACTGCCGCCAGTGGTTGTTTTTTTTTTTCCTTTTGTATATTAAAGGTAGATATTTGTTGGTTCTAGCACATTGATATTTAGTTTGATATATTTTTTTTATATTTTTGCAAATTGTGGTTGCAGCACAATTATTGGTTTATTTTGTGTCATTTTTTTAATTGATGGTTTTGTGGGTTTTCCCGAACAAAACTAGGTAAAAGTGATATTAAATGTTCAGTTATCCATTCATTTGTCATTTGTAATTATTTTTGCATCATTTTCTGCATGTAAAACTATAATTGTTGTCTATGAAATGTGTTTTGTGTTAATATTTTTGGGTGTCTGGAACGTATGAATTTGATTTACTTTGTTTTCTATGGGAACATTTGCTTTGGTTAGAGTCCGTTTTGATTTGAGTCAGACCTTCTGGAATGGATTAACCAGGTACCAATGTACCATCTCTATAATGGTCTTTTGTCTCCTCCAGTCCACCCCGACTCATCAGGACTTGAATACCAAAGTAGCCTGGGCTCAGGGTTACACTGGAAAAGGTATTGTGGTGACTATCCTGGATGATGGCATTGAAAAAGACCACCCTGATCTCATCAGCAATTATGTAAGTTTTAAAAAAAATGGAGTAGCGACACCATTAAGAAACCTGAACCTGAATTCATTAAGTTAGAACCTAAAGAACACTGACATCATGAGTGTTCTAAACCTTTGTTCTTTGTCTCTTAGGATCCAGAGGCCAGTTATGATGTTAATGATGGAGATGCTGACCCTCAACCAAGATACACCCAGCGTAATGAGAACAGGTATTACTCACTTAACATAACATTTTGGCAATAAATCGGTTTTAACTGGTAGGCAATTAAGTACATTCATAAAATGCAAATTAATAAACAGGGCAGGAATTTTGTTATTATTTTGTTATTACTCAGAATTAAGCCAGATAACATGGGTCTGGATACATTGATCTGTCCAATGATTTTGCCTAACGTTATTTCTAACTTTGTGCTGTTCGTGCTCGAACGTGTACAAAAATGGGTCACTTCTACTTCATCCTCATGTAGCATCAAGTTCCAGCCCATACAGACTTGCAGCCATTTTGGCACTGATTTGTTACAAACACAGGCCTTTTTCACTTGCCTTCAGTGATTCTTGCATGCCACCCCTCAAGTCTTTGGTGATTGCATTAAAACATGTTTACTGGACTTCAATCATAGAACCGTAAAGCCCCAGCATGGAACACAATTTAAATCTCCCTCTTGCTGTTTTTCTGTGTATTGCTGCTGCCTGGAGTAAATGAGAGGCAGCAAGGATCTTCATAAATGCACAGCAAGAATTGTTGTCTTGTCTCTGTCCTCGAAACACTGCCACTTTCGCTGTTGCCCTTATTTTTCTTAATGTCAGTTTCAGAGAGCACATCTACATGGTGCGGGTGGGAGTAAAGTGTATCAATCTTTGTGCAATTGCAGATGCTGTGAGATAAAAATGTAATTGTCTCTGCTCAGCACTTCTTGTTGCAGCTTTTTTCTGTGACGCAATTGTGTGGTACATGTTGCATTGTTGCATTTGGCCTTTTGAAATATAAGTGCTTTTTTTGTCATAAAAGCATCTGCAATTTTTATCAGAAGTCTTGTTTCTTGTCGATGCCCTGAGGTTGAGTAGTCAGGCAGAGAGAAGTCATGCAGAGAAGACCCATCCCATTCTGTCAGTATAGAGTACATAGAGCTCACATTGTCCCACTAACAGAACAAAGCACCACCGGAGGGGATTAGTCACTGTCTCTGATTTAGCTTCCCTATGGAGCCAAATATTCACCTTGAAAAGGCGCACAAGACATTATTTTAAATCACAGAGGACTGAAATTTGAATTTGCATGCAATCTATTAGACCAGCCAGTTAAGTTATGTGTGAGTGTTGTGTTGGTGCTTAGAAGACCATTTGACATCCAGTGATTTAAAGTGATACTGAAAGCGCCTGAGAAATAGCAATAACTCCTTTGCAATCAGATTAAAATCGATAATTGCTGGTAAAAAAATAAATTGTACAGACGTAAGGTGGATGTTTTCCACAACAATGGCAGCCAGTTTGATTAAATAATGGCATAAAATGAAAATGTTACAATTTTTTAAAATGAAGATGTGAGGCTGTGTGTCACGTTCCGCTTGACATGTTGGACTTCAGGTCTGGTTTTCCCATGGCAGCTGTGATTCCCTGTTTGTGACTCTTATTTTGTCATTTCATTTTCTCTTCGGCACCACTGGCAGCACCTTTACTCTCTGTTTAGAGCACTGTTTGGAGTTGAAATTAGTATGTTATTTAAGTTCAGCTGTTTGCTCTGCTAGTTGGCAAATCGTTTTTTATGCTGCACTTGACATTTCATGTCCTCGAGATATAGACTATCTTCGGTTCCAAGAATTATGCTCTCCCATAAGGAATATTCTTCATTCTTTTATTTTGACGCTAGCCCTAGCCTTGAAGCCTATTCCTCATTCTTGTTTTGTTACGTTGTATTGTCGATGTGTGAGCTCCTCTTTGGTTGAATACCCCATTGTATCATCACAAGAGACTAAGATTTTAACATTTTAACATTATTTTTAAACAGACTTTTTAATTTAACTGAGTCACAAAACATTGAAGGTGCATTTTTAAATGTTTATTCTCCCCAAAATTATTACATCAACAATATTATTGTCTACATTATTTTGAGACCAAATTAACCGCTAATTAACCACAGGCAATTCGTACTGTCTGTCAAACTAATGTATTAAAGGTCTTTTGTGATGTAGCAAAGTACATTTTCTGTGATTGCACACAATTTTGCGCTGTTCCATTTGTATTTGCTTTGTCTTGGTTCACCTTGTTTGAGAGAAGAGAAAAACAGACACACATGCACACATGCATCATTTACCATGTGATTAAAATATTTATTATGCAAGACTGTTTTTTTCTGAACAAGAAATCTCGTTGCGGTTTAATGTTGGGAGATTTCGTGTGACACCCCTTACTACATGTTTTTCCAGACAGGGCTATATTAGCCTGACGTTGGGCCTGACCTCCGATACTCAAGTCTTTGAGGAGTCTTGATGTTGACTTGCCAACAAAACCTCTGCAACCAACTTTAACTGGGACAACTGTGGCTTTCCAGGCCCGTTGTTCTGCATTAATCCTTCAATACAGCATACTTAAGCCTTTTGCTCTCATGGGCCTTGCCCACAGAATACCCCCAAAGCACTGTGAGGCACAATGATGTACACGCTTTGTATTGAAGGGACCAGAGCACAAGGTCAGAGCTGAGGTTGGTAGTGACAAGGTCAGCGAACAGCCTCCAGTCTCATGCTGCAGCCAGCTACCCGGCCTCAGATGATACCGTGCAGGTCTTAGGTAGCTTCTCACTTTCGCAAACAAATTGTCTTGTGGAAGAGGAGTTGGAGGACAGCGGAGGAAGGGCACTGATGACCATCTGTCTACTCTCCAGCATAGCAGCCAGTCACTTAAGCACTTGAGTGTTCCACCAACCTTGTGTCAGGCTGGTCTTACATCCTACTAAGATGTGCTTCAGGTTAGCTGGAGAGGGCAAAGGAGGCACGTGAGGTCTTCTCTTTCTTCCCATTGCCAGGGTGGGGGATGTTTTTGCTCTGTATGGGTAGCAGGAATCTGCCAGTATCATCCCCAGTCGTACTTTGGTGGTCTTGTACACGTCTGTGAGACTGGCCAGGGGAAGCTCCAGGATCACTTTCCCATGTTGCTGAGACATCTGAAAAGACGTACTCATTTCCTGCCATCATCAAACACTCAAGCTTGTCTACTTTTGAGATTGGTACCTTAAGTTGTAGCCTGCTTCTTGACAATTTGACAAATGTTTACACTGATTCCTATGTGAAGTAATGATAACACAAGAGTGGGAAACCTGCAAGAAGACAATCATACAGTTTATAGATTGTTGTTTACAAAGCTACAAAGCCTGAATCATATAATCCTCCAACACTAATCTTGTTTGCTCTACTTGTAATGGCTTGTTTATTTTCAGACAACCAGGCAGACTTGGGGAGATGTTTGTTTATTATGTGTACTTTCCTAATTTATTTACAAGGGCAATGATGTTGAAAGTCATTGATTTCTAAGTGTTTTTGGTGGGCTACACTGGTTAAAACTGGCAGATAAACGATTATTTGAATCAGATACGATTGAATACAATGCTGTACAATGTACAAATTTGTGAGGGAATGCTATTCATTGTTCAGATTTGTTTTCTTTGTACTTACACTATACAAAATTTGATATGCAAACATCTACATTATTTTCATATTTATGCTCTAAGTGCAAGTGCAGTATCAGTCATTTTAAGTACAGACCCCATCAAAATGCTTTGTTTTGTCTCCTACCTCAGTGCTGCTTAGGACTTTGTGATAAACCATTTTATTCCAAGAGTATAACATCTGTCATTGTTTTATCACAGGCAGTAACTGTTTCACTTGTGTCCCTATACTGATATCAAACCTGAGGTTCTTTGGTCCTGAGCTGATAAGCAGGTCCTGATGATAAGCAGGTGACTTTGTTTTCTTGTCCACTGCTTGCAGCAGTCCTTGAATATACAATAAAACGCAATACAATTTTTTTTATATAGCACTTTTAAACAAACATAGCTGTTTCAAAAGAAGCACACACACACATTAATACAAGTTAAGAAGGCAAACAACCACTCTTGAATGTCAGTGAGGCAGCTGAGAAGTGGACCGTAACGCCGCATTTCAAAAGAAGAACATCCGTAAACAGTAAATATGGTGGTGGTAGTGTGATGGTCTGAGTCTGTTTTGCTGCTTCAGGACCTGGAAGACTTGCTGTGAGAAATGCAACCATGAATTCTGCTGTCTACTAAAAAATCCCGAAGGAGAATGGCTATCTGTTCGTGAGCTCAATCTGAAACCAACTTCAATTTAAAGAAATAAAAAATGTTATTAACGCGAAAAGAAATAATACACTATATATGACTGGAATTAATCAGTTGCAATTAATGCTTTAATTTGACACCCTTATAAAAAAAATAGTTAATCACCACAACTTTGAATAAATTAATCTGTGTAGTTTCCTCAAACGTAAACAACAAGGCTTTGAATTTGAAGCAAATTTGATTGTCTTTTATAACCATAGGGGGGACAGCAACTTTGTGGTTGGCCACACATATTGGAGCTCCAATATAATCCTTTGAACGGACCCACAGCTAAGCAGAAAACAGCCTAAACCATTGGGTTGCACAGTTGAATAGGCACTATTCAGGCCTTGTAGAAACAGACTGAAATCAAGAGCAATGCCAAGCGACAGATCCCTACAATGAATCCAAGCATGGCTAAGCTACCAGCCACACTCGGTCATGCTTTTATGCTTTCTACTTGCACGCTACGCAACCCAAAACAAACAAGCATACTGTATGCCTGTGGTTGTGCTCATCTACCGTTTTTAAATGTGTTGTTACTTACTTGGAAATGCTGTATTTGAAGTATCACTCACTTGCAAATCACAAAAGCCAGCAAGTCACAGAATTTTCTTTTTAAATGTTAAAAACGTACATTAGGGAAAATGTACAACCCCTTTGAACAAAATATGTTTGTGTTATTTTCTACTTTGGGTTTCATGTGCAAAACATTCAAGTATGCAGTTGTTAAAATTGTGAAGTAAATGTAGTGTAATATAAACTGAGTGACCGGAAAATAATTTAAGTACATTCCATCATTTAATTGTAATTGTGCCTGTTTAAATCTTCCATATCTTCATAGGAAAAGCAATACTGAAATACTGTAGAGTCCTGATGAAATTGTTTTGTGTCTCTAGATTAGTCCTATATGGTATCCTTTATAGCGGCTATAAGCACCGTGTTTGATCTTTATACGCCCCATTGTATTTTTTTTCTTTACTGTGTGATTGAGAAATAACATGACAATAGCTCCAGTAAGTGGTTTTCAGAAACACATTTAGCAAAGCATCTGCTGCATACCTACCTCCCCTGCTCTTCATCACAGTGAATGAAAGAATGAGCCACATTTTAATAAGCTTGATCCATCCAGCTGGATGCAGAGTCATACACAGATGTGGATGCACAAAATAGTTCTTTAATTAGTACAGCCAAAAACACAGGGGTGCAGATCACAAAAAGGTTGCATTAGCCGAAGGTAACAAAAAAAAACAAAAAAACAATTTCAGAGAAAAAACAGGTGGGCAAAAAACATTAAAACAAAGCCACTAAGGAGGCAAAAAGCCATAACAGAACTGATTGCCGGGGAATGGCACCACGAGACGTTTAGGCAGTAATAGAATAGTTAACAAGAAATACTTAAGGACGTCCACAAGCAGGAAGAGCCAGAATCGTAGTAGAGTATCAGTGAAAGTCAGCAAACAACAATGCTGCGGTATTTTACGGGTGAATGAAATGGGAAACGGGTGCGTCCCGTGGTACCGGAACACAACCGGAACTGATCTACAAAAAGGAAACAAACAGAAGTGAGTAACAAAATAAAAGATAGGGCCAAAACACAGCACATTACAGATAACAATGTCACTACTTGGAAATAGATTCATTTTTCGTAAAAATGAAAGAGGTACAAATTCCACCAACCTAGTCAACCACAGTTGAGGAATAGCATCATAGGAAATTCGTGAAAAAATTAGGACACCCCTGTAAATCATGTAAACTGTAAATTTTGTTTGTGGAGCCGCCAATGGGCTGTGGTCAAAATGCTTTGGAAGATGTGGTATCATACATGTAATACCAGTATCCTCAAAGTTGTATACTCATTAGACAAATGGAGAATGACTTATGGGCAATTAGATGCTAAGTTCTGCCAGTGTCCCTACAAAGTTGTTTTGGATTATGGTGGCCTTTTTTTTTCCCAACCAATCTTGTTAAAATTTTCAGTCCCTTTAACGTGTGTATCACATTTTCACAGTTTTGATTCAGGAGTTGAAGAGTTTTTTTTCAATAAATGCTAAGATAATGTATGGATGTTAATTTTTAGATTTACTTCATCTTGCTAGTGCTTTAATCGTTTTAGGTTTGTAGGTCAAACAAAATAAATTGGATATACTGTATGTCTTTATATGCTTGTAAAACAAATTCTTTAAAAGCATAGTATGGAGTAATTTATTATCAAAGTCAAATGAAATATCTGTCAAAGGTCTGTTTGATGTTACGATTGCTGAAAAGGATATCATGTTCTGATGTAGTGTTCAATGTTTTTGTATTGGACTCTCACTCAGCTCTTCAAAATATTTTTGTTCATGAGTCCTGTTACCTGCTACTGGCTGGTCTTGGAGAAAAGCGGCACAAACATTGCTGCGCCTGTCTATCTTCCGGAGCTTGCCGGGCTGGGGGCGACTTGAAAAGCATCAAACACACAGGCTAAACAATCCTACCCCCGCCAGAGAATTGATTCTCCACCCAGGATTTGCCCCAAAAATAACACATTCCACAAAAAAAACAGGTCCCCCTTGGAATAACTGGTAACAATGAAGCTTGACACCCCCTGCACCAGCCCTAACCAATGTGCTACAAACAAGTTTCTACCTTTTTCTATTATTTAGTAATCAGCAGTAGAACATATGGGTAAGTTTCAGGAAAATATCACTTGCCAACGAGAAAAGGGAGAAAAGGAGCTTTTTGTGAAAAGATACATTTCAAGCATAACTTTCATCCATCCATCCACTTTCTATGCCGCTTTTGCTCACCAGGGTCACGGGTATACTGGAGCGTATGGGCGAGAGGCGGGGCACACCCCGGACTGGTTGCGAGCCAATCGCAGGGCATAACTTTCACGTTGACACAAATATTTTTCTTCAGCTCAAATATCTAAACAACTACTATATGTTTTTTTTTTCCATCAAAATAACAATTTCTTTACAGATATAACACCATGAATTATTGGCAATTTTCACATTTGAAACTGAACTGAGTGAGTTGAAAGCTGCCACTATGCAAGGGCTTCTCCTTCCTGTCGTGTGTTTCTCCTGCCTCTCATGATGCACTTCTGCCACCTAGTGGCTGTTTTTATGGCATTAAAATTGCTCTCAATGCTAATCCGTTAGTGAGGAGTTGCATCTTCACCTCTAAAAAACGTAAAAGACCTATAAATACATTGTTGGGATCGGGCGTTCGGGTTTATAAAAACGTATGACTATGTTTTTGGTATTGAATGAGTTAATAATTATATTAAATATGGTTTATGGTAATGGTGTAATTTATTTCGAAAATGCATACAGGTTACATTGAAATGCTTCATTTTACAATTCACAATTCCACATGTCCAAAAAGGAGTAAGGAAGAAGCAGTGCTTATTTAATACTACCCCCTCTTCATTTCACAACATCAATTGTATTAAACATGCACGATTTACCTTATTCTTCCATATAATAAAAGCAGTTGTTTGTTGAAAAAAAGTCCTTTTACTCTGTCATTATCCAGAGCTATACAATTCTCACAACCAATCATTTGTAGTCTTTATAGCTAAAGGTTTCCACTTCCATGTCTTCCTGACCTGCCATCTTTTGTGTTGTACTGTGAGTGTCATTGAATGTAGATACAGTACATGGGTTACTAATTCCAGTACTTTTTGTTGAGCAGTCCCTTGGAAAGTGGTAGTGATGTCAAATGTTTTTGAATGTCGTCTTCCAACCGCATTGCTCTTTGTTTGGTTGTATCTTCTATTTTCCTTGTTGTCACGGTGATGTGATTTTTAATATTATCGAGATCCTTGATATCTTTGACAACAAGCACTCTTGCCTCTTCTGGCCCTGCACTTAGCATGATGTACATTTTGCAGCGCTCCAAGTACGTTGTATCTTTCCCTGCTTGTTCAAGGCTCATGCTTTCTTGGCGATGCCAGCGTTGCGTTTTGTCAGATGCTCATTGATGTGGACATTTGTACCTTTCAGCGTCTTTCTACATTTCAGCAGTGCGGTTTTGAATTCCCTGTTGGTTGCACTTAATGATGATGACCTGTGTGGCGTTGTTTCTGCCAAGCAATGGGATGCAAGTATTGATGGTGTGGATATTTCCATCCACCTCTTTTGATTAGGAAATTGGCAATTTGTTGCTTTGTGAAGGAACATCCATTTAATCTGGTTCTGTGTTCTGGAGTGCCCTGGATTTTGTCGTGGGTATAATTCAGAGCCTCGTGAGGATCACATTGTTCATTTGTGCATTGTGATCCATCTCATCAGCTATATTTTTCATTTGTTCAATGATTTTTTTCTTTTGCTTCTTTCTCTTCCTCAAGAGTGGCACGCAAGGCAGCATTGCCATGCAGTAATACCTTGATATCATCTTGTAGTACCTTGATGTCATTGCATAGCGCTCTATTTTCCTCCTTAGGGTTTTTAACCTACTTAAGGGCGTTGTACAAGGCAGCATTATGATCTTGTAGTACCTTGATATCGTCCCGTGGTGCCTTGGTGTCCTTGCACAGTGCTCTATCTATCTATCTATCTATCTATCTATCTATCTATCTATCTATCTATCTATCTATCTATCTATCTATCTATCTATCTATCTATCTATCTATCTATCTATCTATCTAACTATCTATCTATCTATCGCTATCTCCGAGAAGCTCTTCTTGAAGCTTTTGTTTTGTGTTTGTAGGCCTCTGAGATCTTGCCTTTTTTGTGCTACAGTTTCCTGCTGTTGCTCTTTCATCTCCTCCTTCAGGGCGCGAAGTAACATCGAAACTTTCTGTACCGCTGCATCTAAATGTGAATCCAGATTTACATTCTTTGGGGCGCCATATAATGTCAATCCTCATCATTCAACTCCCAGAATGGCCCTGTTTCTGATTGTGGACCCGAAATTACATTCTTTGAGGCGCCATATAATATAAAATCGACATCGTTCACCATGCTGGATCAGTTGTTGATCACTGAGGAAGAGAGAGAGAGACACAACAAAACAAGACAACAGCTCGAGGGCCGTAATAATTCAGATGAATTGACTGGTGTACATGAGTTAAGCTAATTTTCTAATGCTTAATGGACTGATACGGTGTTTGACGCTAAAATAACATAATTGTCTCACGTTGCTGGGGGAAAAAATGCCTTCTTGTCTAATGAGTCCCAATTTAATCCTCAATTACGTATATCATTCATGAGGGGGCCGTCAAGTCACCATTAACTGCTACAAACCAGTTAGCAGTAAAACCTCTGGACAGCAGTAGTAGCATTTAATTGCACAAGTGATGTATTGCATCCTGCAATATGTTGTGTCATGACGCTGGTGTAAGGAAGGCATATCAGTCTCACCATGATAAATAAGCTCTGTCACGCCATTGGATTGCGAGTTTAATGATGACTTCTACGTACCTATCTGCTGGCAGGCTGATGTGTAATAAATGTGATGAATGATTTATCAGGAAGCAGCATAATTTGTCTAGTCTTTTTGTTTTGTTATTTGACATTGTAAATCCTATATGTATCCGTGTTGGAAATATGAAATGTGAAAGAGTGAGAATTGGCAAGTGGGTGATGCATCATAGCATCTCTGAGCTTAATCAAGAGCTCAGCTGGAGGCGTAGCTGTGCTTTGACCCTGTGAAGTGACTTTGTCCTCTTCCTCGTCATCAGGGGCTCGAGGATCAAAAAGGAGGGTGTTTTTTCTTTTGCTCTTCCAGAGCCGCATGTGGCTGTAATTAGCTTGGTCCTGGTGCTGTTCATACAGTACGTATCTGATGGATGTGAAGCTGCATTTTACTCAATTACCTATCAGGAGGCCGATGTATTGTAATTTATTTTCATCATTTTCTGTTGAATTGTGGTAATTATTCCGGATTTCAACATGTGTTTATTCCACAGCTGAATTTGTAAAGAAATTGGAAAGCTAGGTAGTGATGTACAGACCCAAGGCCACATCTACCGGTACATGATTATTTGACATGCGTCTTAACGGGCAGGCTGCCGAGGTCTTCCCATTGTATCTTAAAAAATGGATTTGCAACGTGTTTTTAACAGTTGGGGAGAGTATATATTTTATGCTTATGTGTATTTGACATCACATACAGTATAATACTCACAAGGGAACTTCCTCAAAAGTTCAACACCATGTATTCATGAGAGATTTAGTGAATAATTCATCTCCATCGATCTGATGTCAGTGAATTCACTGTCAAGTGGCTGCCAAGTTTGGTTTAGACAGGTCAGTGTACAGTGCCTTCGTCTTTGTCCTCAGACATGTTTGATCGGGAAACCTTGTATTCTGTAACCTTGTTTCATCCATCCATTTTCTGTACCGCTTGTCCTCATCAGGGTCTCAGATGAGCCGGAGCCTATCCCACTTGACTGTGGGCAAGAGGTGGGGTATACTCTGGACTGGTCGCCAGGCAACCACATGGCACATACAGTATACACAAGCAACCATTCACACTCACATTTACACCCACATTCACACCTATGGGTTCCATTATGCCGAACATGCATGTTTTCGGTATGTGGGAGGAACACCCAAGCACAGAGAGAACATGCAAACTCCACACTACGGCTCTCTTCAACTAAGGATTTTTATAGTCTAATCTGATTCGTTACATTTTTACGACATAGTCGACTCATATTCAATTGTTTTTTTTCTTGAGAGCAGAGCCAATGGCGATCCCAACAAATAAGCAGATCTCATTTGTGAACGAGGGAAAGGCTTCTTGAGACGTCATCTGTACTTCTGTGAAGAAGGTGTCGGATGATTCGCTCCCCATCCGAAGAGCTTCGTCAGCGAACTAACAAGTGCTGGTAGCCTAGGCCTTAAATACAGTAAGAATGGGCGGAATTGGTGTGCCAATGCCCTCCTCCTATTGGTTCCTTACACTAAGACTGGGAGGAGTTGTGGTCTATGGCAGGAGAGGATTAGACTGGCAGGAGAGGATTTGACTTTGCTGACGAAGCTCTTCGGATGAGGAGCGAAACGTCCGACACCTTCTTCACAGAAGTACAGATGACATCTCAAGAAGCCTTTCCCTCGTTGGACAGCTCCTGTACGACTGAGAGCCTACACAGACGCATCTCATTTGTGACTTTTTCCACCTCAAAGAAACACGTTAAAACACTCAGATAAAGAAATAAACATGGTAGGTGTGCAACATCATGACACTGATAGCAAGACAAACAAAACTGGAGCACAGTCGCTGTCGGCACACATTAGAAAAGTGCACTGTGGCACTACTCAGTTCCAGGCAGAAGTCAGAATTGAGTGCGCAGATGGTGTTTATTGTATCAGTCCAAAGCATAGAAACAGCCCACATAGGTGCAAAAACAATTTACAAAAAATAGAAAATAAAGGAGAAATGTCCAAAGTACATTCACACTGAAATAAACACAATAAAGGGGTCAGCCTCTGACTTCTACTTTAACTCGCTGGTCCTTTAAAGTCAATTCAATGGGATCACAAGAAGAGCCACAGACCATGTTACCTGCATTGTAACTGGTAGACCGCCAGCCTGCCTGAAAAGGCTCTCCTTATAAATACCAAGCCCCCTCCCAATGGGCTTCAATAGTCGGCCTAAGTTATTCAACAAAAAAATAGATAATCCATCATATAACCAGACATAATGATATAATTATCTCCACACATAACATTTTCTTTTTTTTTTAGTGCATTAATTACCTTCCTTTGGATTGTGCCACTGAAATTGGTGATTTTATTAATGTGCGGTAAGTATAGGTCTTCTGTTAAACACATGTCATTTTCAATCCTTTATTAGCACAAATTAGGCTGTTTTTATATCAAAATAAGCTATTTATAACAAAAACATAGTCATGCTATGTAAAAATGTGTGCTCACCAGCAGCCGTGGGCACTCCCCATGTAGTCAGAATGGTACAACTTTGATCACATGACATTTTCATATGACTCAACAACGAGATTGATCGTCGAATAGTAAACTATTGTAAGAGACCCCTGCTCCACACACATCAACCCGAATCTGTGCTGTGAACCTGATTGTGAGGCAGACAGGCTAAGCACTACACCACTGGCCTACCTTGTTTTCTATATGGGGTAGAAATTATTTCATTTGGAGCATCGGCCTGAATAGTACATGATGTTCACCCTTGTCTTTTGGCCCCATTTTGTCCATCCATGGTTATAAGATGTCGTTGAAGAAGCTGACAGACATAAATCAATACTAAAGTAGTTGGATTTTACAACTTTGTTGTAAAACTTGTCACAGCCTTACATTTTGGGCCAAAGGGAAAAAAAAAACATCTTTGTGATCTCTTCAGAGTTATAAGTTACAATCTTTAAAATTTCATCCCTGCTTGGTTTGATCAGTGGTGATAACTGCGAGTGTGGTTTGAGGACACAGGTGTCACAATTCATGGAGCGGTTAAATGTCAGCCAATAATTGGCCTATTTTATTCACAACTGTCTTTGAGCGACTGATCTGATTTAATGCCGCACATGACATGAGTGCACATCAGCCGAGCACAGTGAAAAAGGTTTGTGTGCAGCCTGTCACCTACAGTTGTTTGCTTACTGTGAGAGCTTTTTCTGTTCCATTACTCCCTGCAAGAGTTCGAACTGATCAACTCTTAAAAGGCACCCAAACAAACCTTGTACCCAGCCTAATTAGCAATATAGCTTTTTTCCACAAATCTCACTTTGAGTTGCAAAAACTTTGAACATGCAGTAATCTCACTCACTCATTGCTGTTATCTCATTTGGTGACAGTTACTTAATTTACAGAATTTAATTAAATAGAAATATTTTCTTTTAGTGACCAACCTCACTATTTCTATCACACTGACAATGCTTTTAGTCTGCAAAGTAACACAAGACCATTGTGGGCATATGATTGATTAGGAACACCTGGCAGAAATAATGGAGTTTTTATTAAATGCAGTGGAACCTCGGTTAGTATCAACCCTGGTTAGCTTTTTTTTTCGGTTAACGTCGAAAATTTACGCCATAATTTTGCCTCGGTTTGCGTACATTCTCTGGTTAGTGTATAATATGCCGTACGTGTTGTCGTGTTGTTAATACACTGCATTGAGTCAAACTGTGTTCTTTATATTTTTTAATGACAAAACATCTTTGTTAGCATCTGGTTAGCTTACAATATGCCGTACGTGTTGTCATGTTGTTAATACACTGCCTTGAGTCAAACTGTGTTCTTAATATTTTTTAATGACAAAACGTCTTTGTTAGCATCCTATGAGCGTGCCACTCCATGGAAACAGGAACCAGAAGTCAACTGTGTATAATAGACTGTCTATAATGTCAGCAGTTAACTCTCAAAAATGTTTTTATAGTTTTAAAATGATAGTTTTACATGCATAAAACAATTCTAAATGCATATAAATGATGAATGAAATGGATAAATGAGCATTTACATTCACTGTTTCCAAAGACACAATCTGACAGCGAGATCAACACGGACACCACCCTCCTGTTTTGCCAAGAGTTATTTCTTGAATTGAATCGTGTTTCTTACTACAGTAACCCAAAATAGAGCCAAAGAAAGTTACAAGTACCAGCATTTTGATAAAGAAGCTGAGAAAAACTTTTGAATTCAAGAAATAAATCATGACAAAACAGGAAGATGGTGTCTGTGTTGATCTGGCTGCCACATCGTCTCTTTGGGAACAGTCACGTCAAAAATCATGTCTTCAATGAAGGTAAAAGTAACCTTAAATGTTTATTTCATTGTTTTATGCACGTAAAACTTTCATTTAAAAACTATAAAAACCTGTTTTGTGTTAACATTTTTGGCATTCTGGAACGGATTAATTGGATTTGCATTCCTATCGGAAAAACAGATTTAGTTTAAGTACATTTTGGTTAGAGTCACACCTGCTGGAACCGATTAATGAGGCTAGCCAAGGTTCCACGGTAAATCAAAATTGTTATTTAATTTCTCCTTTGATTTACATATTTGTACAGAAATTGTTAATTGATTTAGTTCGCAGCACATTCAAACATACAGTAAATGAGTAAGGACTGAATGCCTGTATTCCATTTTCCCTTGAATGTAGCTCGCCCTCTAAAACCCATTACAGTGTGATGGCGCATACAACATAGTGCTGAAGGTTTTCTGCCTGAATTTGCTCATTAAGAACCTCTTGAATGTGTCCTCTTAATTGCAAATGCTTTAATGCAAAGGATGCTGTACTCTGGATGATACGTCTTGTAATTACTGACATAAAAAAAACGCTATAAATTACATTTATTTCAGGCCTTCTGGGAATTTAGTTAACCTTCAAGAAAACAGATGGGTAACAAAAAGGTGTTAGATTCATTCGGCGGTTCCAGATATAATTGCTCAGTATTCAATCGCAACCAGTTTCTGTTGAATCTTTTCATAAACTTCATTTTTGCTCTCTTCTCAGACATGGGACTCGATGTGCTGGAGAGGTTGCAGCTGCAGTTAACAATGGCGTTTGTGGAGTGGGTGTGGCCTATAATGCTAAAATTGGAGGTGAGCGCATTGTAATATATTTTCTCTCTCTCTCTCTCTCTCTCTCCCTCTCTCTCTATATATATATGTATATATACAGGATGTGTGTGTGTGTGTGTGTGTATACATACATACGTACATACACACATACATACATACATACATACAGTATATAAACTTACTAGGGCTGGTTGATATGACCTCAAATCAATATCGCGATAAATGCACGATAAATCCCCGACCACTACAGAGTATAGATCTTTGCCATCTGAAAATAATTGCAGGAAATGCAAATTAACTGCCTTTCGTTGATTTATTGACCAACTGGCACACATTACTTTCAATGAAATATAATGCACGTAATGGGACGCACCTATTCCGCCTATAAAGCCTTCTGAAAAAAACTCCAAAAAGCGCCAACAACGCTCCATTTACATAATGTGCTTTGGGTGGTTACGACAGTTTTCATGCTGACTTTGCATTTCGTGTTCTTTTGCTCAACATCATCTTTGTGGAACCCAAAATAAATCTCCCTGGGACTGCTGTCCACAAATTTGAATGTATCGTACATACCCTGTACTAAGCTACACATACAGCCACATAAGATGACTGACATCACGTCTCATGCAATTACTAATGACCACTTATCACGCTGCACAAAAAGAACGGTGTTGATATCAACCCAAACTACCAGAACCATGGCAAATAATATGTTCCAATAATAATAATACCACTTATAAATAAGGTGATTTTTTCATTTTTCTAACAATTCTATTCAATTCCAGACATTCCATTGTCATGTTATTTGCCTATACAGTATGTGTGTGCCATGTTGGCTTTAGAAACTGGATAGATAACCACCATCAAAATGATCATTTACACAATGAAAAGAGAATTTCACATGTTCTTGTAGCCATGTGACCATCTATTAGTGACATCACATAAAGCATGGAATCCTTAAAAACTGCTCCCAACAGCAAACTAACAACAGTAAACTATGGTGGTGGTAGTGTGGTGTATGCTGAAGGAGAATGGCATTTGTTCTTCACCTCAAGATGAAACCAACCTGGGTTCTACAGCAGGACAAAGCACCAAAACACACCAGGAAATCCACCTCTGAATGGCTGAAGAAAAACAAAATGATGACTTTGGAGGGGCCTAGTCGAAGTCCTGGCCTGAATCCTATTGAGATGCTGTGGCATGACATTAAAAGGTTGCATGCTTCAGAACCCTCCAATGTGACTGAATTACAACAATTCTGCAAAGATGAGTGGGCCAAAATTTCTCCACAGCGCTGAAAGAGACTCATTGCAAGTTATTGCCAACATTTGATTGCAGTTGTTGCTGCTAAGGTGGCCCAACTAGTTATTAGGTTTAGGGGACAATCACACAGGGCCATGTAGCGAGATAACTAGTTAGCGTCCAATTTATATACTCTAAACTTAAGAAAGGGTTTCAAACAGAGTGGGGAAGAAGGACAAAGAAAGAACCTTAAAGTCACACCTTATCCATTTTAACTCACCAGGTATTTTGGAACTTTGGCCCCGAGTGTTTATTACATTGTGAGTTGATGCTGAATGAAGCAGCCTCAATAAGCCTGATGCTGACTTCAAGAAAATGGCCTAGGGTACCTAATCAGAGTGGAAATACAGGAGCAAGCTGCTATTCAAATAAAATCCTAAAACCATCAACATGTCAGAATTGACATTTATTAGTTAAACAAACAAAATGGTTAATTATTTTTATGATAGTCTCCTGAAAGTCTCCTCTACTTCATTTCAAGGAGATTTGTACTAAGTTTTGACATCAAATGATTTGTTAATAGCATGATGATGGAAGCCGTCAGGAGACAGCATGCAGCCCCTGTGGAACTTTAGTTAGCCCCATCCAGGTGTTCATCGTAACTCTCCTTCTTTGTCTTCATTACCATTCATCTCCCATTGGAGCAGCATATTGGCCCTGCTTGTCAAGAATGAATCCTCAGTGAATCTTTTCACGTCATAGGAGATTGCTAATGAGCAGCTGTCGATTGCTTCTGTATGCTAAAAGCATGTTCACAAGTACAAGAGGGGACATTTAAAATGGGTGTACCCTTACTGAGCAATGATAGGTGATTATTGTTTAAACACTGCAGTTGACCTTACGCGTCTTAATTAATGTTTCATCCCCCTTCTCTTTTCCCTATGTCGGCACACAGACACACACACACACTCATCTGCTGCGTCCTTTGATGCTCTTGGGCAATCACAGCAGTGTTTGTGTCACTGAGCTGCAGGACAATAAAAAGAACTGTAAAAATAGTGATTATAATTACAACTGCAGCAGATCCTACATAGTACTATATAGCACCAAGTAAACTTTTTTGCTGTGTGTCACATTTTAGGCTACTGGATAATCAAGCCAGGTCTCCGCCTGTAGCGAGACTAAAGCTTTGTGTGCATCCACCCCCCCTGTTGGCAGGTGTGTGAATGCCTGCAGGGCCTGGCAGGTTGTCTGGAATAGATTATTGAAGTCTTAATGCGGACGTCAGTGTTGCCGCTGAGGTCCAGGGATCTAGTCCCAGTAATAGACCTCATTTGAAGGTGGTTCATTTCACACCTTTCGACGGCCATTAATGTTCACAGGGCTGATCTAAGGCTGCTCACATCAAACGCCCAGGCAGCGGCGTGTTTAGTTCTGATTAAAGGTGTCATTTTGGTTCTACCCTGTGGACACACAAGTCTGTTGCAGGCTCTGTAAACTCTCAGCTCATTTTTCTGTTAGTCCCTCCTGCATGTGTGTGGGTTTTTTTTTATTAACTATTTGGATGTCCATCGGGGTAGAATGTGTGAGAAAGTTTTGCCCTCATTAAAGCTAGAAATCTTTATGTTTGCAGCTAACACGTTTTACTTTTTGCTCCAGGCAGTAAAATTGGTGTTTGGGATTCAACTGATGAGAAGCTTCTTCTGCTTGTCACCTCACACAGACTTTTTCCCCCAATTCCTCAGATTTGGACATGCCTTCCATATAAATTTCATGGAGATGCTCGTTATTGGCTTTCATGCCGTATCATCCAGCACTTCATACCGATATTAAATTAATGTTGTGTAATGAACACATTGTGCGTCTTGTTACTGTGATGCCACAGGATGCCTTTCAGAAATAAACGCTGTTTGTGCAAAATAAGACAAATACTGTAATATGCAAAACAAGTTATAGAAAGTGCCAAAACGGTGTGTATGACTGTGAGTGATTCTTCCTGAGGTGTGATATTAGTTTAGAAGTATTCAAGGAAGACACTCTTTTCCCCCTTCATAAAACCAGCCCTTAATGTTCTGCTGCACATGACAGGTTGGTTTTTGTTTTCTGTAGTTTTCACGTCATTTCCTGTATTTTGATTTTCTTTTTTCTGTTTAGCGAAATATGCAGCTGCGTTGTGGGCGCTGGAAAGCGTGTGCAGCAGTACTTTTCGTAGTAATCAGTGCTACTATTCAAGTGGAGTCACATTGCGCACAAAGAGCAACACTTTACAGTCATTGTAAATTGCTTGTTCATAATCAAAGATGATACTTGGAAATAATTCCAGACCGCGGACATACTGAGCTAGCAAGCATGTGGAGCACGTTACCACTTGTGTTGTGATGTCATTATCAGCAAAAAAACAATGCCTATATGATCCAATGTGTCACTTTTATGCCAATATCGGTCGGACGATATTTTCGGACATCGCTGAATATTTATGCTGCCATTTTCCCTCACCTCTCATATCTTTAGACCGCTCACCAAATTTGAGCTGCTTTTATGTGTGTTTAACAGGAGTCCGTATGTTGGATGGGGAGGTGACAGATGTGGTAGAGGCCCACTCTCTTAGCCTCAACCCACAACACATCCACATTTACAGTGCCAGCTGGGGCCCAGAAGATGACGGAAAATCGCTGGACGGCCCTGCTAAGCTGGCCAAGGAGGCTTTCCAGCAGGGAATCACCAAGGTCGGTCATGCGTTTAAAGCTTGGACTTTTGGCATTTTCAGTCAGTGCTAATAATAATAACTGGAAGTAAGTAAGTGACATGATGCTGTCTGCCTTTTGCAACACAGCGACTCTGACCAAATGAAACCAGTATTTCACTAACAGTTAAGGTTAGAGATTGAAACACCCTATGTGGATTGCATTTTGACTCTGGTATGATTTGGCTTGGTATGTAAGTAGAGCTGCCAAAGTTAATAATGCATTGGCAAATTCTGTTTAAGGCCACTAATTTACACTTACAGTATGTGTCCTGTAGTTTGGAGAAACAGGAAGCACTGCAACTGGAAGCTGTGTGAGCTATTGAAACACGCTCCCATGTTTGGACAGACATGACTATAAAATATGATCATATGAATGGCAAGTTTAGCTTTAAAGTCCTGCCAGATGGTCCTAATGACAAAAAAAACCTTACTATGGGCCTGCCAGCGGGTCCGGCCCATCCTATTATTCATCACACTTATTATTTTTCTTATATTTAATTTTGCTACAACTAATGCAGGACAAACCGTGCGAAGAACTTCCATAAATGTTATAGCACTAGATTGGTCGCACTGGGGAGGAAAAGCCTATATATGTTTGGTGACATTCTGAGTAATCATGGCCACTTAACTGACGAACAAAGTTGAAAACAAAATGTTTATTTGGACCTCACCCTTTAGGCTATACAATGCATATAAAACGCTAGCATACATGACATACATGAAAAACATACATGACAGCATGGAGGAAATGGAAGAACGTGGAGTGTAGCGTGCAGAAGGTTACGCATTGTAGGGAAATTAACGCATGCACACGCACACACGCGCGCACACGTGCACAAACGCAGTGCATTTCCAAATGTGAAAATTGTAAATAGTTCATGGTGTTATATTTGTAAATATATTGTTAGTTTGATGTAAAACAACCCTATATGTGTATATATGTATACTATATAATAGTATATGATATTTGAACTGTCACAAAAGCAAAAGATGTGAAAGGTGAAAGTTATGCTTGAAAACTATCTTTTCACAAAACGTTTTCTCTCTTTTTATTCGAGAACTGGTCTATATGTGCCCTGCGATTGGCTGGCGACCAGTCCAGGGTGTACCCCGCCTGTCGCCCAAAGTCAGCTGGGATAGGCTCCAGCATGCCCCCGCGACCCTAATGAGGATGAAGCGGTATAGAAAATGGATGGATGGATGGATATTCGAGAACTGATATTTTCCTGAAACCAACTTATGTTCTACTGCTGATTACTAAAGAAAGGAAATATTCTGTGCGCCTAGAAAGATCAGTCAAAATCATCTAAAATAGCCGGTAGTGAACAGGTTGTCTTCTGAAAAATGGCTGGTATTGAACGTGTTTGTTTTCAGGTGAAAAAAAAACTTGTTTTTAAGGTGTGGCAGCTTTTATTTTGTGGTGGCGCTGTGCCACTATCAATTACGTATAGTGGAAACCCTGCAGAATAAAGAGCGTCAGACTGTGTGTGACTTTGTGGGGACCCTACACTGTGCCTCATTTTGCCGTCATAAAAGAGAGGTGTGGCTTGCAATGATGCACATGCGTTAATTACATAAAAAATATTAACATAATAAAATAATTTAGTTACTGCCGTTATTTTTGACAGCCCTACTTTTAATTTAAGCAGATCATCAAAAAGCATGCGATCACTTGAGTGATTAAGTAAACTAATCGATTCATCGATTAATCATGATTTAAAATTCAAATCCAGTGAGAGCCCTCGTAAATATTGTGACACTTTTCCAGTGGCATACAGTGTAACCCACCAATGATTTAACAAGGAATAGGAAACAAGAGGAGTTGCGCAATGGTGGCGTCTTTGTGGATGTAGCCCAAAGCTGAAGTCATGTTCTTTAGGCCACAAACTAGGTGAGACTAAATCAGTAATGCCACAATTGTAATGGTGCAGTCCATTTTGTCCGAACATCTTAAAGACTAAATGAGTCAAATAAATTCCACACATGGAAATAATTCTCACAATTAACGAGTAATCAGTTGTCTCCATTCTATGGTCATGCATTGGTTACTCAAAAAGAGGATGCCACGAGCGGCACCGTACATCTCAATTATTTGGGCACTCAATTTGTCACAGTGAAAACATGTTCTGAACTGAATGGATCTGCGCTGCTTTAGAAAATGTAGCAGTGGTTGACTGTCCTTTGTCCCTTTGTCCTCTTCGTCCTCAAAGGTTACAAAGGTAATGTTGTCCAGGGCTAATTATTTCTCATGGAGAAGATTTGAAGGATGCAGAAAATTCATTCATGTGAAATGAGGCAAAACACAGCAGCAGCCATCGATGCAGAACAATAGATGGGACCGACCACTGCAGTAATTGGTGTATAAATAAATGAGACTGTACTGGGGGGAAGAGAAAATAATCATGTATCACGTCCTCGATGTGGACTGCTCAACGAATCTTGTTTTGTCACTGAGGAAAAATCTCCAGACAGCCAAACAACAGGACCTGTCTGGTTCAGCGTGTGTTCTCCTGTCAGAGAGATAACCTCTGGCACTCATCTGTCCTCATCTAGCACCCGTTACCTGCGGCAAAGGGCATTGTCGGCTCATAAATTGAGCTGCAAGCTTTAGCAGCATAACCTGCAGCTTTAAATGATGCGATAAAGCACATATCTGACAGTCCAGAAAGATCAAAGCTTCAGGGTTCTATTAATTAGACAAATAATAATTCATTTAAAACACATTCTGGTATAAACAAGTTTTTTTTTATTTCATGGGCCAAAATGTGGAAATTTGTTGTTGAAAATGACATTTTCAGAGGCGATTTGCCACTCACTGTTTCAGCAGCAGTGAAAAGAAATCTTTTTGGTCTGTCACAGGTTAGACAGCTCATCCAGATGATATACCAAAAGCAAAGCTTTCCAACATCAGGCAGACCAACAAAACAGAACAAACAACAGAAAAAAAAGAAATCGTTTTGTATTTTCCATCTATATTCTTGCCTGAAAAGGAGGAGGGTTTTGAGCGTTCTGTGTAGTTTCGTGTATCAGAGTCTTAATGTGTGAAGAGAAAAGGATACACTGTTTTTGGCTTCATTCCTTGCTTGACATATACAGTGGTGTGAAAAAGTGTTTGTCCCCTTCCTGATTTCTTTTTTTTTTGCATTTTTGTCACACTTAAATGTTTGAGATCATTAAAGAAATTTAAATATTAGTCAATGACAACACACTGTGTTGTTCCTCCACTTGGGAGGAATTTTGGCCCACTCATCTTTGCAGAATTGTTGTAATTCTGCCACATTGTATGGTTTTTGAGCATGAACTGCCTTTTTAAGGTCATGCCACAGCATCTCAATAGGATTCAGGTCAGGACTTGGACTAGCCACTCCAAAGTCATCATTTTGTTATTCTTCAGCCACTCAGAGGTGGACTTGCTGGTGTATTTTCGATCATTGTCCTGCTGCAGAACCCAAGTTCATTTCAGCTTGAGGTCACAAACAGATGGCCAGACATTCTCCTTCAGGATTTTTTGGCAGACAGAAGAATTCATGGTTCTATTTATCACAGCAAGTCTTCCAGGTCCTGAAACAGCGAAACAGTTCCAGACCATCACACTACCACCACCATGTTGTTGTGGGGTCTTTTGTGACCTCTTGGATGAGTCGTCGCTGCACTTTTGGGGTAATTTTGGTTAATTAGGACACTAATTATGTCTAGCTTGGAGATTGAAGCTCTTTGAGAATGTAGTTATTTTGTCAGCCACTGACTAAATACACATGTATGATTTTCAGTCTATTTTAAATGTTTTGGTGTTAAAATAGGGCTGTTTGATACCTTTCTACACACCTGGATGCATCCAGGCGTCATGTTACATCTTAAAAATGTCAGTTTTTTCACAAATATTGTGATGGATTAAGTTGTTACTGTGAATTTTATTTTAAATGGCCGTTATATATCAGAGATGAGTAGAAACGGTCTCAAAAAGGGAATTTTATTTTAGAAAGGCAAGCTGTGCATTCCTGACAGCAGATGGCCCTGTGCTCGCTGTCTTACTCCATTGTGGCCAAAAGGGACAGAACGGATCTGCAGAACTGCAGTTGTATGAGCCACACATGGAGAGAAAGGTCATCTATGTGGGGAAAGGCTTTAACAAAATTGGGACTTCTATATAGAAAATCTATTCTAAAGGCAACAATCAAGAAGGCTCAGAGTAACTTTGATTATGTTGTACAAGAGTCACAGTAATACGATAATAACAAGCTATGTTTTTGTTTTTCAACATCCAAATTAATGTGTTACAATTTTAATCATAAGATTGTTTGCAGTTATGGGAGCTGGAGAAGGAACAAAACATTTTCATTGGCAGTTATTAGGTTGGCATTTTTTGGGGTGCTAAATATCACACTACTGCATTTTGTAATTACATTTCTTCGTTGTTATCTTTGTTGGGAAATGTTGCCTGACATTAGAAGGTAATAAGGGCCATGTACAGCTGCTCTCTTTCTGAAAGACACCACGTACCTCACAAAGCATTAGACAGGAGGACTAACTCTGCTGTCTCTCTGTGCGTATCTCTGCAATACAGTTGTGCAGTCATTTGCAATAATGTTTTTTGGTTTGTTTATTTTTTTACCTCAGGGCCGTGGCGGACTAGGGTCCATTTTCATTTGGGCCTCGGGAAACGGTGGCAGAGAGCAGGACAACTGCAACTGTGATGGCTACACCAACAGCATTTACACATTATCCATCAGCAGCACCACGCAGTCTGGTAATGTGCCGTGGTACAGCGAGCCCTGCGCCTCCACCCTTGCGTCCACCTTCAGCTCTGGAAACCCGGGGGAGAAACAAATAGTATGTGCACACACACACACACCTTGAAAAGCTATTGTTGTGTGTTGGAATGAAAGAACACAAGCACGTTTTCCACAAGTACATACTTACACATTTCAAATCAATACTTTTTGAGTGCAAACATACTTTAATGGCATCTCTCTGTTGTCAGAATAAGAGCAACTGATATGTAACACTCAGGAAGCCAAGCTTACAAGTACTGAGAAACCGCCACATGCTTCTTTCGATCTGCTTGTCAAGAAACACTTGCCTCAGGGACAAAGAACAGATAACCATTAAATGTAACATGCCCTTCAAAGAGAGGCAGGCTGCGGGCCACCAAAACAAATATACCTCTGTGGTTGTTTGTTATGGTGCTTTAGCAGTCATAAGGATCAGGTTTTATCTTTTTGAAACAACCCACCCAAAGTTTCATTTCTGATATCAGATATTTTGATTTAAAGGTCTGCCTTTTGAAGTGGTCCTTGTCCCCCAGGGCTCAATGACTTAATGACTTACTAGACTCCACTGTTCTATGGATCCATTTCTCAGTGGTTCCTCTGTTCCTTGGTTCCATTGCTCCTTGGTTTCATTCCAAGTCTTATGACTACAATGCTCAATGGTCTCTAACCTCTATGGTTCCGAGGTAGTATGGCTTCATTGCGCCATTGTTCTTAGGCTGCATGTCTCCATTGTTCCATGATTCTTAGTGCTTTTGCTTCATCGTCCCTATGGTTCCTACAGTGCTTCATAGGTGGTATTGTTTATATACAGTACATCTCAGCTCAATGGTCTATAGGTTCCTTGGTTCCATTGCCCCGTGGCTTTCATTGCTTCAAGGTTCCAAGGCCTTATGGCTTCAATACTCAAAAGTTTGTAGGCTGTACGGCTCTATCTACTGCTTCATGGCCTTAGAACCATGAGAAGCAACCATTATTCGATCTTCCTAGTCTTGATGGCCACATTGCTATGCGGTCCTTAGGGAACAAAGCTCCATGTCTCTGTGATTCCGGGGTTCTATGGTTCCATTGGTCTATGATTCTATTGTTCACTTGTTTCTCAGGTCTATGTTGTTAAAAAGAGGCAGCATGGCTCAGGTGGTTGAGTTGTCTGCGAAGCTGAATGTTGCTGGTTCAGTCCTTACTCCCCTTGTGACAAAGTCAAAGTATCCTTGGGTAAGATACTGAACCCCCAGTTGCTCACGATGCTGATCAGTAGGTGAATGAGATAACACTTTAAAATTGCTTTGAGTCTCTAGAAGGTCAAAAATCTCTATATAAGTGAAAGTCCGCTTCTGCACAAAAGCTTCTGGGCTTTTATGGTTCCATTGTCCTGTATTGCTCCATAGAAACACAAGACTGAACCTACAGCACCTGCTGAGTCTGCCCTCTTATTTACTATTACTAGTTACTAAAGAAAGGATGTCCTTTCTTTAGTTCCTGGGACCCCACCTTTCTAACACCAATCGTTCACTGTGAAACTCCATCACAGCAAAGTGGAATACTGAATGTGTCAAATTAAATGTGTCTCTCCATCTCCAATCCCATTTCCAAGGTGACAACAGACCTCAGGCAAAAGTGCACAGACACTCACACTGGAACATCAGCTTCAGCACCACTGGCTGCTGGGATTATTGCTCTGGCACTGGAGGCCAAGTGAGTTGAATCATTCTCTTTTTACAGCCATGGAAGAGGCCTTGTGGCCATTCTAATAGTGTTATATTTTATCTATAACCTCATTTAGAATGCAGCACTGTACGGTCTGAGGTAAATGTGAAAAAGTCTGCGAACTCTGAGAGACGGCACTGGCCTAAATCCCAGCACAGAAGTTCTTCCCTCAGCAAACTGATCTCATCTTATAATCAGTTAATTTTCCAGACAAAGTAGAAGCTTTAGCCTGCACACACAGAATATCTTACAGTTGAAGGTGATATCTCAAACCAGAGAATGCTTCTCATTAAACCTCACCAACTCACAACTCCCATAGAACATATTACTCAGCATTTCCATTATGGGATTATCTTTTGTCATATCTCATGCATATTAAGTTTCTTTATCTACACAATGCTCATACTTCCCATAGAAGCAATTAATTTACAGGATTTTGTCTTACATCTCTTATAATCTGACACTGTTTTAGTGCATGCATACAGGCTCACTTTATCTCAGCAAGCAGAGCGATGAACTAAGTGTTAACTGTCTGATATGTGCTGCACAGCTATCTTATCAGCACTCAACAGGCCAAAATACAAAATAGATCTTCTCACATAAAAGTTGAGTTGGGCTAACTGTGATCGTGTTAATTGATCCAGTGATAGTTAGATTAGCAGGTATGCGGTTCTTATCTAAAAGCCACGTATTCTTTTTTTTTATAAAACATTTTGTGTTTAAGCAAGTAAATGATAATAGGTGTCTGACATAATAAGGCACGTGTGGCTGAGTTCAAAGATCATCAATGCATCTTTTCAGCGGTCTACGAGTCTTTGATGTTATTCACACATAAAGGTATTGTTTTGTGTTAGACAACTAAACGTATATATTGTAAATAGAGCTGTCAAAAATAGCACATTAAAGGCAGTAACTAATTTATTTCATTAGTTACGTTAACATTTTTAGTGTAATAAACGCATGCTCATCATGGCAAGGCACACCTCTATGTTACAATGGTAGACGGAGCATTAGTGTTGCATAGTCTGACACTCTTTTATGACTTTATTCTGACCTGACCACATCAACAGCGGTGCAATTTCAACACCATATTTGTATCTCCAACTCTCTCCTGTTCTGTCATTTATTTTCTGTTTACAAAATACGGTAAAAATAGGCATGTTTCACCCATAGTTGCAAATGGTGATTAATCATGATTAATTTACTTGAAAAATATGATTAATTTGATTGAAACATTTTAATAATCTGACAGCCCTGATTTTAAATGACATCTGACTTGTGTTTTGGATGTTGTTCTATCCTAACTAAGAAACAAACGGGTCAGATAACATACAGAGTGCATAGCGATCTGCACCCAGAGTGGCTTTCTGACCGAAACTCATCACAAGCAAATGAATTACATCACAAAAAAAGCCACCTTCCACCAGGTGGCGGTGTGTCTTGGGAGAGGAGTTACATCAAAAGAATATACTTCAGACGCTTGGGTTCCAACATTGTTTTCAGGACCCCTACTGGTTCTTGCTAGGGGACAGCATCTAAAGAGGAAGCCTGCTCAAACAATGATACTTTGCTGGCACTTCCCACATCTATGGTACAACCTCCTGCTTGGAAGTTAATTAAGTTACATGTAAAACACAATGTGTTGAGATGTAAGAATTAAAAACTTACAAAAGAATGCATATAACTTATACGATAACATGTGAGCTAAGTTATACCAGTAAAGAACTTTTTTTTTCCATCACAACGTCAAAGGTCACATGGGATGACACATGTTCCTTGTCGTGATTGTTTCTTTATGTCCAAGCAGGGGCCAAGTAATGCCCAAAGTACACATACTGTATGGAAGCTTTAGCTGAACATCATGTCTGTGATTTGTTTTTGTCAGTACATTTCCAGGAAGACATTTTTCAAACTCTGATCTCTTGGCTAGGACTTCACACTGTCATCTGTGACAGTTCACTAGTTCATCACTGTGTAATCTATGTCATCTATAAAGTTGCACTACATGACAGATGGATTCGTTTAAGAGCAAGTGTCTTTTGGCTTCCTTCTGTTCCATTACTTTATCATTTTCCTTTTCACTACTCACTGAGGTGACATTGAAATGATGGGGAATCTTGTCCATTAAAAACAGAGGGTATGAGATGAGAAAGCTGATGTGGCACAGTCAATTCTGTTTTTTTTTTCAGATTTTACTCACAAACGTTTTATATCTGTCAGGCCTTTTCACAATTCTTTATGTTTTCAAAAAAACAAACATTAAATAGGGTTTCAACAATGTGGAAGATGACCTTATCTGACCACCCAGCACCTTAGTAACAACAGTCATTACAGAGAGGTCTAGACACATTCCTCCTTGGTATCAAATGCTTTACTGTGGTCGCTGAACTTTAATGCCAGTGTTTTACACCTGTGTTAAAACCATAAAGTGAAACTGGAGCTTTGTCACAGTTAACTGACGTAGTCCTCAGGGCCTTTGCTATACCTTGCTATAATATTTTAGAAATGTACTTCTCTCATGGATCATATTTCAATGATGGTCACAGACTTCTGACCTTTTTCATATCCCACAGGTCCTTACATTTTTTTTATTGTGTAGTCAGAGGTCAGTGCAACCTGACAGCTCTCATAATGTGCGCAATGTGGACTGAGTTACACCATCTACTGCTAGGTGGCACAAAGACGGATTAGTCTGCTCTGTTTCCTTCTTGCCAGTATGAACCTCACCTGGAGGGACATGCAGCACTTGGTGGTGAGAACGGCCCGGCCCAGAAATCTCAGCGCTGGGGACTGGAGGACCAACGGTGTGGGACGCAGAGGTAAAGCAATTGGCTTTGAATTGATCATATCATGCTGTTTTTGCAAATATAAAATAATCTAAAGGTTGGCAGTGTATCCGAGGCAGTACAGTGGTTAGGTGGTTCGCACTGTTCTCATCTCAGCTGGAGTTTTGTTTTTGTTCTACCTGTGTTTTGTGGGTTCTCTCCAGGTACTCCAGCTTCCTCCCACAGTCCAAAAGTATTTTAGGTTCAAATTAGCTGTACGGTTGTTGTGAATATGACTGTGGTTGTCTCTTGACAGCAGTAGTTCTCAACTGGTTTGGCTGCGGGACCCATCGTCACCCCTCAGTGGCAAGCGGTGACCCAAATTGCAGAAATGTTTCAACTAAAACTTCTTAAATATCTTATATTTAAAGAGCCTGTTATTATTATTATATTATTATATTATTATTTGAACAAAAAGCGTGTGTAAAATTTTCAGTACATGGAGTATGTGAGGAGTTGAATGACAGCACCTGGACTTGGGCCTGCAAGAGAGGTGAGACATCTTGAAGAAAATCAAGCTTGTCAAGTTGCTCTGATTCAACTCCTCAGATAAACAAAACAACAAACAAACAAAATAAAAGTACAATTCAAAATATACAAATTTAACTTTTTTTTCTGATAAACTCAGCAGGTAAGCTTAATGATAATAGGAGGTCAATTACCACACCTCTGCTTGGGACAGATGGAACTGGGCATGAAACTGTGCCTGTGAGTCTTCATTGTGGGTGGAATTCCCCTACGCAACAAAACGTGAGCTGGAGCGGTAAAACACTTATCTCTTTATAGCGTACTCTTCTCCAGCATATATAAAGTCGATCGAGTAGGAGGTCGAACAGACGGCATGTTAAGTTCATACTCGATGTCCTTCCCCTCCTGCTCAAGCTTGTCTCCCATAAACATGGCACACCCCTTGTGGTGGCGTAGCAACCTAATAGCACAGACGCAAGGTATGTTCAGGAACATCCGGTCATTACGCAATTTTTTACATTTTTTCTTATGCTTGTGTGTGTTGCTATAAATGTGTTCCCTAGGGGAGAGGAGTGAGTGGCGGACAGCAAGTGATGTCGGGGGTTCAGTGTTGAGTTTCAGCTTGCCGTGGTTGCTGCAACAATAGACTGTGCTTTTATTTGTTGTCAGATATTGTCAGATATAATTCAAACTTCCAGTACAGGCCTGTTGCTCCGCCGATCAAGTCTGGCGCATGTGTGCCTCACCGAACATTAGAGTATCTTTACAGACCATTACAGAATACTACGTCAGCGTCTTTGAAGGCGTCTTTTGAATGCCTTATATTTGTACTTTAGATCATTTAGCCGTTTTTATGTTTGAAAATGCTTAATTTAGGCAAAAATACGTTACATGTGCTAAAATATGCATAAGTTTTGACAAATACTAGGGAGTATTCAACCACAAGGTTTGAAGATTTTAAGAGAGTGAAGCCGCAAAATAGACGACTATACATGGATACACAAAATTTGACCTTTGAATTAAACACAGTGTGGTGAGCGCCGCAAGCACACGCACACATCATTAATGACAGAATGGTGCCCTGGACATCTTTGCAACGCCTACAAACCAATTATGGGCATTGTTTCACCCTAAACCCTCACCTGCCATTGCCGTTGTCGGCGAGGAGAATTGAACCTTGGATCCTTAAATCAATCATTGGCTTATCATGTACATTTCTTGTATATAGGTCAAACGTTGTAGGTGATGGTTGAATAAACAATAGATGATTGCTTTTACATCACCGTTTGCATAAAAACAAGTATTGTGTCTATCTTCCTCCGGTATTGCACTGTTGTTGTGTTTTACGTGCTCAGTCAGTATTCCTCAATGAGGTCTACTCTCTAGTCTCTGTAAGTCAATGGCCTGGAATGAATGGCCCTTTCTGATTTCTGAAAAGGGATGTCAAATAGACAAAGCACATTGTTCTCTTCCCACAGTGAGCCATTCCTATGGTTATGGCCTGCTGGATGCTGGCGCAATGGTGGCTTTAGCACAGAACTGGACCAGAGTGGGGCTGCAGCACCAGTGTGTTCACACCATGCTCACAGAACCAAGGTGAGTGGTGAGACCATCAGCCACCATCATGTCCCCTCCCTAAAGAGTGGCACATGTTTGTTTGCTTAAACACACAACATTAAACGCTCTCCTCAAATCTGCAGAGACATCGGCAGCAAGCTGGTGTTCAGTAAGAGCATTGATGCCTGCTGGGGACGGCCGGACTACGTCAGCTCTCTGGAGCACGTTCAGGCTCGTCTCACTCTCCTCCACAACCAGAGAGGCAAGCTGGCCATTCATCTCATCAGTCCACTGGGCACACGCTCCACCCTCTTGTTTCCCAGGTACACAATCAAACACGAAACTTTGCACACCACCAGCCTAGCTATTTTTTACTCTGAATTACACACATGCAGTGAAATAAACTCACAAGAGCTTGGCAAATTGCAATGTTGCATGATAAAGATCAGAAAAGTATGTGAAATTGTGACTCTCTGGTGCTTGAAACAAATAGACTACCTAACGGAATAGTTTGTTTTTACAATCCAGAATTTATGTGCATAAACCTGTCAGTGTTTCTCTTCCTGCTGCTATTCCAAAACAAAATATGGTTTGTTTATAGCATGATCCAATATGTTTTTTATGTGATGTGTCTCAATTAACCACTTTCAGCAAGTACACATCATAGCTGTAAAGTGCTGCTTTAAAATTAATGTTGAAAGTGCAAAATTTAGTTCTGCGTCGTTGCTATTTGTTTGTAATGAGTTGCTTCTCGACTGTAATGTTTTTATGCAGCGGATGCTCGTGTTGTCATACTTTTTTATGATGTCGTACTCAAAAGTTCATATGTAATTAGGGTTGCAAAAGCAAAGAACATTTCCAGTAAATTTTCTTTCTTTTCCCAATATTATGTGTGACATACGTGTGAGGGTGCACAAATACATCCACCCTCTTTATCACTCTCCAAAACGTGTTTTGCATTCCAATACAGAGAAAATGATACAATCCCTATTCTTGCAGACCAAATGACTTCTCCACAGAGGGATTCAATGACTGGGCCTTTATGACCACCCACTCGTGGGATGAGGACCCTCAAGGGGAATGGACCTTGGAAATAGAAAATGTTGCACCAAATGGCCGTGACTATGGTAACCCATCCATCCATTTTGTTATTTGATTTAGACTAGTTACTAATGCGAGTGATGTGGGAATTCTTAATATGCTCTTATGCACTTAATACATTACAATACTTTGCCTGTTATTATCCCACTCTGACTTGGACAAAAGAGCAAGGCAGAAGAAATGCTAAATCAACTATGTGAGAAGCGTAGAAACATCCGATGTTCCTATCAGAAAGTTGTTTTTGTATTAGTGTGCATTTGGATTTATTTAATATTTAATTAGTGTAGATAAAGCATGCACTCACTTTGTACAGCATCATAACTAGGGGTGTCTAACTACTGTTTCTGTGTGCGAGTTGCTTTTTTTTATAAAATCCTTTTTTAATGCATTGGGATTCTTGTGCTTGAGTTGTTGATGGTGCAAAACAATGGTCAGTCAAAAAGAGAGGGGGGGGTTCAGACATTTCATCCAAAAAGAACTCTGGTTGGCACCCTCATTTAAACCATGCAAACTTTTGTGACCTCGCCTCTTAAAAGCATCAGAATCAAGAATCGTTAGGAATCAGAATCGAAACAAGGAACCGGAATCGGAACCTGAATAGTTCAAATTCATATGATGCCCAACCCTATTCATTGATTCATTTTCTACACCACTTGTCCTCACAAGTGGGGTATGCTGGAGTCTATCCCACCTCAGGCGAAAGGCAGGGTACACCCTGGACTCGTTCCCAGCCAATCACAGATTAGTAGTAATAACAAAAATAAAATCATCCCATCCCACAGCATCCCACGGGCCACCACAATTTTAATCTCTTGACAGCACTATTCATAACATTAGCAGGGGATCAAATATATCTTGTAATTGTGTTGAGCTATTTTTTTTGTGGTTATTTCTCTGCTAGGTTACTGCAAACTGCTGCTACGTTTCAAACTTTCCAATTTACAATGGGTTTGATTGATTCTGAGTGCAGCTATAACTAACAAAAAGCAACTCAACGAGTGGCAATTAACAACAATAGCTACGACCTTGCGCTTTTGTGCTGGTCTGCGGCAATAAAAACTGTCTTTGTAATGCATCGGGCTGTCACATGAGGATAGAACAAGATGTAACATGGAGGAAAACATTTGAAAGATAAGGTAAGGGTGTCTCCGTTGGGACTGTTTTTGTCTGTATTGATAGCTTTGAACACACCCGCTGACTGACCTTTGCTGGCTCATAAGATGGAAGGTATATCATTTTCTTCCCGTACCCATCCTGTCCTTTTTTTGTGTGTCGGGACACAAATCAATCTGAAGTAGAAAAACTGTTTTGATTGTAAATACATATTGTCTTTCTAGCTAGGAAATGGTCTACCAGAGGGCAGATATGGCTTATTATCCACACCAGCATTTTCCAACCATTTTCATTGCCCTTCAACCCTCAAAAACCTTTAATATCTTAATTTCATGACAAAATAAATATAAAAATTGTCCAATCCAGGTTTCTCACCCATGAAATGTTAAAACTTTATCAGCCTTGGTTGAAAACCCATGAAGCGATACAAGAGCTGTCTCCAAAAATCGATTTTGCTTAGTTTATTATTGTGGTTGTAGTTTGCAGTGGTGGAGAACTGCATCGTGTCATACCAGAGGCCATTTCTAATATTTATAGTAGAATAGAATAAGCCTTTATTACCCCCACAAATGGAAAAATCCAGTTTTACAGCATGAGTGTACAGTATAGCACATGAGAATATTGAAACAAATGAAAAACACAAGGCAACACAAAGAGCAGCAGAGGTTTATGTGATAACCACATGAATAATACATGCTGTATACTGTATTTTAATTTAGAATGTAACACAGTGCATAAAAAATAAATATTTATTCAGCTACAAATAGGGTTAAATATTACAAACACAGAACATGCCCCTCTTTACACGCAGACCACTCTCTGTGCGTAAGGCCCCACGATCCGTGGGGTGCCCATTATGAGCAAAGAATGCATATAGCTGCAGTGAGATATTGAGCACAAAGGCAGCCCCAGGCAGGAGAAAAAAGAAAGAAACCAGTAATCTGACACGACCCTTGTTGCCGCAATGATTGACAGCATGCAGGACAACAGAGACTTCAATGGCAGAATTCACCTTTCCTTGTGCGAGTCCCTGGTGGTGTAATGGTACAGCTGCTGCTTTATAGGCAGTGGGTATGGGTTCAAGCCCATTTTTTTTTGCTGTCTTTGGGTGAGAGGCAGGGTACACCCTAGACTGGTCACCAGAGCAACTCCTAGCAAGCTATTGATGAATACGTCTCTGCTGGTGTCAGTCAAAACAAACTTTTCAATTCAGTTCTTGTTTAGAATCTCATAAGATTGCGCAGGTGTGACTCGTGTTTTGGGAAACGAGTGTATGTCACATCTAAGTGCTCACACATTTCTCAGTTTATACCATCCAAAAATGGTACTGATTTAAAAGTAAGCCCATCAGCATGCTGCCTGCCCTGTTTGTTTACCCAGAAACCATCAACAGTGGCAATACTCCATCCTAGCGTGTGAAATTATGCTGTGTCGTGGCGCGTGATGTGTGTCAATCGTTTAAAATGAGCTGATTTACACGGACATCCACTTGGCAGCCTCGAGCTGCCTCTGTGCGGTTGACTCAGAGTGGCGAGGTGCAACGGCAAATGACATGTTTCTGGCTCCCTGTCCCCGCTCTGAGAAGTGATAAACGTCTCATCATGGTCTTACGTGTCTGTCTCTTTCAGGTGTGTTGAGTCAGTTCAATCTCATCCTGTGGGGGACAGGGCCCAGCGTGATCAGCCCCTTGTCGTCTGACTTTCCTCGGCCCTCCAACAACAGCTGCAAGACGTTTGATGCCCAGCAAATCTGCATAGGTGAGATGTTTAAGACACAGACCATTGTTTTTTTTCTTAGGGGCACCTTCCACTCTCTTACGCTCTCTTACTCTATGATGTGCTCTAACTTCTATTCCTACAGCAGTGTTACAATTCATATACTGTATACAACAAAAACATTTGTGAATCATTATAAAACTACCGAAAATATTCTCAACGATCAAATGCAGCAGCATCGATTAACAGAATCACTCAGATTCTTTTTCCTGACCACTTCCCACTTGTTTCTCGGTATAGGGCTCAATTATACAATGCAACATTGGTTTTTGTCATTAGTCTGTTTCAAAGGGTCTGAAAAAAAACGAAACATACAAAAACTAAAGCAATACGAAATAATGCCAGTCCAACCAGTTCTTAATTGGATTTCTTTTCTGGAATTCAATCTTAATTCAGTCTTAATTGCTGCATTTAAATATGCTTGAAGATCCCAGAGAAGACACTCAAAGCATGTGAATTCAACTTCAAACCACGTGGTGTCTTGGAATTGCTCATCATAACACGTTCAAGTGTGGTCTTGTCTGCATCAATGTACAGAATGCAGCCGTGGATTCTCCCTCTTCCTCCAAGGCTGCGTGAAGTTTTGTCCTCCCGGTTTCACATCAGGGCCTCAGCTCCTCAACCTCTCTCTGGAGAACTGGGTGGACTTGTCCTCCGTCCAAGCTTGCCTGCCCTGCCACCCCACCTGTCTGACCTGCTCTGCCATGGGTCCCACAGACTGCCTTTCCTGTCCCCCTCACAGCCGTCTGGTCCTCACCTCCTGCCTCCACCAGAACCAGGTCCAGCGCAAATCCCCTTTAGCTGGAGGAGAGCCCGGAGGACATGTTCCAGCAGCAGATGAGAATAAAAGCAGAGGAGGCGATGAACCGCCTGACCTCAGCGCGTCTCCGCCCACTCATCTTCCTGCCGTTGTGGCGGTGCTCATCTGTGCCTTCATCCTGGCGGCCTTTGTGGGAGTTTTTCTCTTCTTGCAGCTACGCTCAGGTGGCGCTTCCTCTTCTAGCTGGAGGACCAAACTGCCCTCTGTGTACTCCCACATGAGAGGGGTGCGAGTGGGGTTCGATTTCGGCTCGGGCCGAGGTCCGAAGTCAAAGGCTCGCATTTGCTACAGGGGGATCCCCACCGTGTGGGGGGACGAGGACATGACCGCCTACGAGTCTGAATCAGACAGCGAGGAAGTGGACGGTCGCAGTGAAAGGACAGCTTTCATCAAAACGCAGAGCGCCATCTAGCCGACGCCTGCTGTCTGGTACCAGGATGTCCAACAAACTCTTTCAGACATGACTCTACAGAGCTAGCGCATGACGAGATGTCTTTCATAGCTCGGGGAAAAAAGGCCTTATTGTTCCATCAACTTTTTGTTTTTTACTGTGTATTTATTCAAAGGTGTTAATTTATTTGTTATTTAATGATCACCTATTTAAGTCAGGATCCAGCAGGTACAATGGCAGCTTACTAATGTTGACAGCACACAAGAGGATTCCGCAATAAAACATGTGTTCCGTTAAGTCCCAAATTCATTCATTTATTCATTTTCTATGGGGTTGCGGGGGTATGCTGGAGCCTATCCCAGCTGACTTCCGGCGAGAAGTGGGGTACACCCCAGACCGGTCGGCAGTCAATCACGTGACACATACGGAAAAACAACCATTCGCGCTCGCATTCATACTTACGGACAATTTAGAGTTGCCATGCATGTTTTTAGGATGTGGGAGGAAACCGGAGTACCCAGAGGAAACCCACGCGCACACGGGGAGAACATGCAAACCCCACACAGAGATGTCCAACAGAGATTCGAACCCAGATCTCCTGACTGTGTGGCCAACACGCTAACCGCTATCAACTAACCATTACTCTCATCGAAGTTTGAGTTGTTGAACAGGCGTCTTTTAGCTGGCAGCGACACAAAGTGATGTTCATGGAAATATTCACCAACATCCCTGACACGACCCTCCCTTTGAAGCGAACTTGGGATCAGCACTGGAGAGCTCCAGTGGATGGGTTTTGGGACACTGGCCGGGAATTGAACGTGCGTTGTCTGCACAAAAAGGCAGCAGGCGTGTAGCACTACACCACCTGTGCACCGAACCGTTTCAAAAATAAATTGCATAATCGTACAAAATATTTTATCCATGTGACACACATGTTTAGTTCATGAGAGAGTATGAATCATTTTGCCAAAATGGAAATATTTTTCCACTTTTGTGTCCTTTCCAGCTAAAAGACATCCATTCTCCAAATAAAAATATGCTTCAATTCCAAACATGTCCCGTGTATGAAAAGCTTGCTGCTGATGAAGTTAGTTATGATCGATATACGATATGTTGGCTTTATCTTGCAGCCTGAGATCATATTGATTTGTTCTCAGACATCCTGTATCTCGAAGCCGAAGCTCCCTCCAGCAAACTGCACATGGTTTTTAACCTTTTGGTGTGAAAAGGTTGCCCTGATATTTAAAAATATGCCAAAATGTTGCATTTTGTTGAACTTTTTTTTCTACAGTTGCAGTTGTTCTTACTGCGGAGTTTCATGCCAGAATAAAAAGGCTTTGTTGTTTGCATAGATAGTCTTTGACACAAACACACAGCATCCTTCCTAATGCAGCCTCTCCAACACAAATGCTCTCCAAGCAAGCAGATGGTTCTTAACTTGTCCGTGGCCATGTTCCACCACTAATTCCACCGCAGACGTGGAGCTGAATCACAAAGTGGCAGCACTTCTGTCATCTGCTCACGATTTACCTGCTGTGATCTCGCTTTTTCTAACACAGCATTTCCTTCTCAGATGTCATGATGGTGAAGGTTTGGTTAGAATCAGCAGCGCTCAGCTGCACAGTTGGTGGGTCGAGATCCAGCGAGTCATTATGAAAGGCACAGGAAGAACGCTGTGCATCCGGAGTGTCCGAAGTGCAGCCTCTGGGGCCTTTTGCAGCCTGCTGCACTTTCTAAAAATGCAATAAAAAATGGCAAACGTGGGAAAAATGAGCAGTAATTTCATGGAACTGAAACTGTAATTTTACGAGATCCAAGTCAATATTAAGAGAAAAGTTGTATGAGGAAAAAAAAGTTGATAATGTAAAAAAAAAAAAAAAAAAAAAAATTTGGAAGCATGAAGTTCAAATTTAAAAGTTATTCTAAAAAACAAAAAAGTTGCAATTTTTTGGGAAAATTGGGTTCAAAAAAAAGTTCTAACACCACAAGAATAAATGAAACATGTTATGGGAATAAAGCCATAATAATACAAGAAGAAAGTTGAAATATTTGGATTTGTTTTTTTTTCAACAGTAAAAATTGGAAAAAAAAAAAAGAGCAAAACAGTGTAATGTAAAGAGAATAAAGTCCCAATATTAGGAGGAAAAAGTTGTAATATTATGAGAAAATAATTAAATGTAAAAAAAATGACAATACCAATAATTACATTTAAAAAATAATAAATATACAACAATAAAGTTGTTATATTTTGAGGGGGAGAAATTTATTTGAGAAAAAAGGTAAATGCTAGAAGAATAGTCATAATGTTAAAAGAAAAAAGTTGTCATTTTATGAGAAAAAAGTCACAAATTTGCAAGAATAAAGTTAAAAAATAATTTTAGAAGCATGAAATTTAAATATTAACAATTTTTTTTATTTTAGAAAACGTGGCAATTTTGGGGGAAAATTGGGTGGGAAAAATATTATAAGAATAAAGTCAATATATTACATAAACATATTATTATGAGAAATACAAACATAATATGATGAGGAAAAGAGCAAAAACGTGTAATGTCAAGAGAATAAAGACAAAATATTAAGAAATGTTATGAGAATTTTTTTTGGGATATAATATAATTCCAATATAATTTTTGGAAAATTATATTGGAAAAAAGTTATATTACGAGAATAAAGTATAAATATTAAGAGAATAAAGTCATAATATTACAAGAACAAAGTCCAAATAATGTGGAAATGTGGAGAAAAAGCTGAAATGTTTGAAAAATACATTTAAAAACAGCGAAAATGGAAAAGGCTCTTACTACAAACAAAATTGTAAAATACTAAGTGACACGCTTTGTCCCCAATCAACCAAAGCAGAGATGCAGGCTGTTTTTTAATATATAAAACTTCTTCAAATATTATGTGTTGTGTTGTGTTATGTGTTGCTTTAAAAAATGGAAAATATGAAAGTGATATCATGGCGTGCAGCCCTCGATGGAAAACGCTGGAATACTGCTGATCTCCGCACATCTAGTTCCTCATGGGAAGCCTCCATTGCATATCAGAAATGTAAATGTGTGCCTCAAGTCTCTCATGGGTTCACAAGAGCCTGAAATGTTTTCATCTCCATATTCATATTTCCATCTGTCTAAGCCTGGCTAAAGAAATATTACGATTTCTCCAAAGCAACATGGAGCATGCATATCATTGCAGTGAGTTGAATGAGAAATGAAGGCAGTTGTTGAAGACAGCTGGTGGCAGCAGCAGCCTGAGGAGAGACACAAAGTCTTCACAAGCATCCTCCACCCTGGAGCTCCCATCACAGATTACTCACAAAGCTTCAGGCATCCCTCCACCACCACACCCCAACACGGTCTTCTTGTTACGAGAACAAAAGCTCCTTCTTTTCAAGCCAGGATACACTCGCTTAGTTCCGAATCATGAAAATGTTGCATTTTACATCCTATTATATCCTGTTTAGTGTCTCCCCACGGATACCGCGGGTTAGAATCGGTATTGGATCGATGGAAGCGTGATGGATGCATTTTTTTTTGTGTTTATTTACTACGGCCGAGTATTAGGGCCACATTGAAAAAAAAAATCGACGTTTTTTTCTCGTAAATTTACAAGAAAAAAACGTTGTAAATTTACAAGTATAAAGTCATAAATTTATGAGAAAAAAGAGTCGTAAATTTATGAGAAAATACGTACATTTACGAAAAAAAGTCGCAAATTTACAAATAATAAATACATTTCTGAGAATAAAGTCATACATTTTACGAGAATAAAGTCATACATTTCTGAGAATAAAGTCATAAATTTTACGAGAAAAAAAGTCGTAATGTACGAGAATGAAGTCATAAATTTACGAGAATAAAGTCATACATTTACAAGAAAAAACGTCGTAAATTTACAAGAATAAAGTCATACATTTATGAGAAAAAAGTCATAAATTCACAAGAAAAAACGTAGATTTACGAGAAAAAAGTCGCAAATTTACAAAGAATAAAGTCATACATTTATGAGAATAAAGTCATACATTTTACGAGAAAAAAAGTCGTAATGTACAAGAATGAAGTCATAAATTGAAGAGAATAAAGTCATACATTTACAAGAAAAAACATCGTAAATTTACAAGAATAAAGTCATACATTTATGAGAAAAAAGTCGTAAATTCACGACAAAAAAACGTACATTTCCGAGAAAAAAAGTCGCAAATTTACAAAGAATAAAGTCATACATTTCTGAGAATAAAGTCATAAATTTTACAAGGAAAAAAGTCGTAATGTATGAGAATTAAGTCATAAATTCACGAGAAAAAAACATACATTTACGAGAAAAAAGTCGCAAATTTAACAAGAATAAAGTCATACATTTCTGAGAATAAAGTCATACATTTTACGAGAAAAGAAGTCGTAATGTACGAGAATGAAGTCATAAATTTAAGAGAATAAAGTCATACATTTACAAGAAAAAACATCGTAAATTTACAAGAATAAAGTCATACATTTATGAGAAAAAAGTCGTAAATTCACAAGAAAAAAGTCGTAATGTACGAGAATTAAGTCATAAATTCACAAGAAAAAAACATACAATTACGAGAAAAAAGTCGTACATTTTACAAGAAAAAAGTCGTAATGTACAAGAATGAAGTCATAAATTGAAGAGAATAAAGTCATACATTTACAAGAAAAAACAATGCCTGTTACGATGGAGTATTAAAATAATCTCAGATTTCGAGAATAAAGTCGCAAATTTACGAGAAAAAACTTGGAACTTTGTTACAGGCATTGCCTGAGACAGCTATGAAAAGGGGGGGACTTACAGTATGTGACCTTGAGCATGTGTAGCGGGCGAGGTAAGGAAGGCGGAAGTGAGAAGGGCTAGACATGCTAATCTGTTTGTGCACAACTGTTCTGTTTTGCTGTCATGTTACAAATAAAAATTTGTCTGAAGCAAGAGGAAAGTGTCCTCCCGTCCTGAGGAGCTATGCTCTATTTTCACGCAATATTAAGACTTTATTCTCGTAATATTAAGACTTTTTCTGTCGTAAATTTACTACTTTTTTCTCGTAAATTTATGACCTTTTTTTTCTGAATTTACGACTTTTACGACTTTATCCCCATGAATTTCTCATAAATTAATGCCTTAATGCTTGTAAATGTATGACCTTTTATCTCGTATATTTACGACTTTATTCTCGTAAATTCACTTTAGTCTCGTAACATTCCAACTTTTTTTCTCGTAAATTTACGACTTTATTCTCGTGAATTTCCGACCTTTTTTCTCGTAAATTTACGACTTCATTCGCATAAATTTGCAACTTTATTCTCGTAATATTACAACTTTTTTCTGTCGTAAATTTCCGACTTAATGCTTGTAAATGTAGGACCTTTTTTCTTGTGAACTTATGACTTCATTCCCATGAATTTAATGTACGACCTTTTGTCTCATATATTGACTACTTTATTCTCTTAAAATTACAACATTTTCTCTCATAAATTTACTTTATTCTAATATTAAACATTTTTACGACTTTATTCCCGTAAATGTATTCTCACACATTTATAACTTTTTTCTCATAAATTTCCAACTTTATTCTTCAAATTTTTTTTTTTTTCCAATTGTTTTATTTCAAAATGATTGTGGTGTATGATGATGATGATGATGATACTTCAGGACCCACCTACTGTACGTATTAACCACCAATGATGAGTGACTTCATCTTTATTCTCTTCCTGTGCGTTTTTACAAACAATACAGAAGACAGCTTGCCTCCATTTATTACCTCTGGACACACAGCGCTACAGCAATTTTTGTTTTTTTTTCGGACAGATATACACAGAAATGAGACGCACAGCGAACGAGGTGATGGAAATGGTGGGACAGAAGCACGGGAAGTGCAAGCGAATGTGGTCTCATTGAAATGTTAATGGAAGCCAGAGCAGAACATTTTGATATGTGACAGGACCTCCTGAGGGAAATGAGCAATTTTACCAGTTAAGTAATGCACACAGTGACAAAAAAAAAAAAAAAAAAAAAGCGTGACAGTGTCCACAGCGCCATTGAAGGCATCCACGCAGTGTGCAGCACCAGCCTCGGGACAAGCGGTCGCTCTGTGGAGATGCAATTTTGTTGTGTGAGAAACCCAGTTGGGTTGTCAGTTGTTTTTTTTTAAAGGAGTCATTCCACTCACATTAGCCAGTTATGCTTGCATTACTACTCTACTACTCGAGCCACCAGTTATGACTTGAGGCTACTATGTGCCGAGAACGTCCCCTGCAATTACAAATCACATTCAAATCAAACAAAGCATCCATTTTCAACAAATGCTGCTTCCTTAGAAAAAGAGCATTCCTGGACGCGGCTTCTTGCCCACATTTTAGTGCATAAAAACGTTCCTCCATGACATAGAAATTTGCTGGAATGACACTGATGTAACACTGGAATGAAATCTCTGTGGGACGACTTGATCGGTGATCACACAGGAACCCCAGGCAAGCTCAGTTGCAACTAGGGTGTTTTTGCTTGTGTGTGTTTCGCACACCCCCAATGCTAACCTGCAGTCCACTTGCCAGCATCATGAATGCTCCCTGACATACTCGATGCAAATATACACTACTCACAGAAGGCTTGGGATACTCTTCTGGGTGAAATTTCAGGATGAACCTAAAATACACGAGAACCTTTACACCAGAGCTGCAACAATGAAGCGATTAATCGATTCATTACGTTTGATTAATCATGTTTTGATTGAAAAACGGAAATACTCCCCCCGGTTTCAGCCTCTCAAATATGAATGTTTTTGTTTCCTGAGTCATCCATGAAAGCAGACCTGCAGAATGTGCATTTTAGGCAAAACAAGATATTCACTCCGGAAAACAAGCGATTGACGTTTTTGCGTTTTCTGATATGTGGCAGACCCAAACCGATCTGTTTGGTTCATATTCCGTCAAGTGCCTTACCCAGGAGTGGCCCAACTTTCCCCATCAAGGGCCACACTCAAAAAAAAAAAAAAACAGAATCACAAGGATGCAGGATAGACTTTTTTTTTTTTTTTTAAACCAATCCATGTAGATGTTTTTTTTTTTTTACAGAAAAACAGCCTGCATCTCAGCTTTGCATCATCGTTGACATTTTTGCTCATTTTTACTTTTTTTTACAAATACTTGTTCTATATTTTGATTTGTTTCGTATATCACTATTTCTTTTTTTGTTTTCATGTTTCAACTCCGTGCTATTTTTATCTTCCTAATATGTCATCTTAATTCTCAAAAATGAGTTTTTTTTTTTTTTTTTTTTACATTTTCTGGTTTAATGGTATGTTTGAATGCACTGACGGCCAATATTTTTTTTTTTTAACAAATACTTCAACCTTTTTTCTAGTTTTTGATTTGTTCCTTATATTACTATTTCTTTAATGTTAATATTTCTGTTTTTTTTTTAACATTTTCTGGTTTAATTGAGGGCCAATACATTTTTTATTTATTTTTTTTTAACAGCCGCGGGAGGTAAATGGCCCCCGCGCTGCACTTTGTAGAAAAAGAAAGTATTGGTTAGTTGCAGCCCTACTTTACAGTTTACAACTCAATTTGACATTTTTGTGACTTTTGCGCTTTACTTGTTAGATGAGTAAAAAAAAGCGCTGAAACATTGAAACAGGTGGATTAGAGAAGGTCAAATCAAGTTCAAATAAGTTTCCAAGGTGCTCGAGCATTTTAGATTCATCCTGAAATTTCACTCGAAAGACAAAACGCTCTCACGAAACGTTTTGGGAGTAGTAGTTTTGGTTTTGTGCAAAAGCCTGAAGGCACGATTACATTTGTTGTTTTAGAAAGGACTGTGACATGACCAAATATTTCTAGACCCCCAACAAGGTTAGCAAAACTTCCCTTTTAGACGACTCCTGCTTTATGGAGGACGGTGATCTTTAAAAATCTTTCTTAGCACAAACAATCACATCTACAGAGTTTAGGAAACTGGTTGTGTATTCTACTACATCTAAATGGCTGCTGTGAAAAGGCTCATTAAAACAACAAAGCTAGCGGTGGCCTCAGACTTTTGCACATCTACGCGGAACACAGCGCCGGCCGTGCTCACGATGTGGTCAACACGGCAAAATAAGCAGCCTCTCACGGCGGCGACGTGCCAGCACGAGAATGAAGATAAATGTTCTTCCGTGAAGAGGAAGCTCCAGAGGCTGATGATGACAGAGTGAAGGACCCAAACAGTGACGGTGACTACGGAGCTCTCGAACGAGTCATGATCACATTGTCGCGGCAGTGAGATGAGACCAAATGTCCATGTCACACATTCTCTTTGCTGCGTTGAGCCCAAATAAAAAGAAAGGTGACATTAAATTGAAATGATATCAAAAGAAAACTGATTGTGCATATAGAAAAATTAAAAAGTAAACATAAAAAGTCCATAAAAGAAATAAAGCTTTGTCAATTGCACTGCGATGTGCTCCCGCTGCCACCCTTCCAGCCACACATCATTGGGATATTTACATTCAGTAGTTCAGTTCCAGGATAGAAAACATTCTTGCGCAGCAACACCCAGTCACATGTTCTGTTTCCTGACGGCCTAAACAGCAATCAGCTCCCACGCTGCAGTTGATAAGGGTCATCCGACTTGTCTGTGGTTCAACATGTGTTTGACAAAGCCAAGTATCCCAGGCCCCCTTCTATGGCCGGTCCACAGCCGGCCGAGGCTCAGTTCTCGGTCCGAAGGGTCCGAGCCCGTTGGGTGTAGGGTGGCTCCTAGTGCAGCTTGAGCTTAAAGGCGGAGATCTCCATTGGATCGAGACTGACTGCGGAGTGGTTGGCCAGTGGTGGACTAGAATACATTAAGGTCAAAGATGTAGGCTGGAGCAGCTGCACGTCCACGTTTTTAAAGAGGCTGGAAATGTTGAGCTGCATGGAGGACAACAAAGTGGGAAAGCATGAGATCAGGCAGAAAGTGGTAAAAAGAAACATCTTTCCTCACCTGTCCTTGGGTGGTGGTGCAGTTAAAGCCCAGGTTGGGAGCGTCCAAACTACAGTCAAGGCCGAAACGGTGAAGAATTAAAGCTGTGTACGGTGACGGAGCGTTGGGGTCCTGCTGTTTTAGTACACACAAACAGACAGCAGGCAATGCAGTGTTAACGTTAACATGCCATGAAAGCTGTGCGACGTGGAAACAGACCACACGTTTGGGGAAATGCCTCGAAGGATGCCCAAACACTTAACTGTCATCATGAGGACCAACTTCACGTGCTTTTCTTTGTTTTTGTGCGATGTCAACACAGCAGGACAGCAGCGACGGCAACCAACAAAAAATGGGATCATAACCGTAGAACCAGATCTGAGGTTATTGCAACCTCGCCATAGCGCAGCAACAAAAGTGGCACACACATCTCTGCTGCTGCTCGTCACTAAAGCAACAATGAGTGGACGTTAATGTAACACGAGAAACGGAACGTACGTCGGTGCGAGTACAGTCGCTCCTCACCACATCGTGCTTCAAATTTCACAGTTTCACCCTCACGTTTTTCAAGAATATGTATTAATAATTTCTAAACCATGCTGTTACATGGTTGACTATGGCCTATTAGTCAAAAACTATGCTCCTTTAAGCAAAATTGACTAAAACTAAAATGCATTCAGAAAACGCATTGAAAGATGCAGTACGTTGTGTGTTGTAGTAGTCTCCACTAGTAATGTTACATTATGGTACTTTTAAGAGACAATACCCACCACAGGAAACAACAAGGAGCTCTCCCAATGCTAACATGTGAGAGTCTATATTGGGTAGTATGATTGTAAAGGTGACTATAGGGGTGTTGTTTCATGTCTAGAGGGCTCTAATAATGTTAAAAACCACTAAAAGGTCGTCAGCAGGTTTTCTATGCTCCAACTCCATTCCATTTATAAGTAACGAGTCTTACTTTGCGGAAATCCACTCATCACAGTCGGATCTGGAACCAATCAACCACGGTAAACGAGGGATGACAGTATCATATGTTTTATACTGAGCTTATATTCTAAAAATGTCTATTCTTTGAGACAGCTGTGAGTAACAGTCAATCAATGCCAGTCGCTGTGGAACACACGAAAACGAGATGTCGCCGAAGAAGATGCGAGCGCCTTCGTCACATGCACAAGTACGGAGAGGCGACAGAGCGCAGGGATACCGGCGAGAGACAAATATAACGCCGAGCGATTTGTGAGATCTGTTTTTTTTTTCCCCGAAGAGGCATATGTATTACTCTTTTGTACGCACATTGTTTTGAGAAACCAAACTCCTCACTTGTGTAACCCCAGCGACTACCTGGAACTATATGCTCTTCATCATCGAAATCCTCACCAGAACCGGACCTCTCTGTTGATTTACTACACTGCTGATGGGGGTGTCACAAAACCCCAACTATCTCTTCCACTGTCATACCACTATAAAAGAGCAAAATTAAAACAAGTGCAACGTTTGAAACTGATTATTTCAGCTGGCAACATTTCGTTTCAAAAGCGTCTTCTTTACTTGGCTTTGGATGCTGCGCAGGTTGAGCAGGTGGAAGTCGCAGGGAAGGGTGGACTTGAGCGGCGCGAAGGTTTGCAGAGGAGGGATGCCACGCCTTTTGGGCAAGACGGGCAGTGCCAGAACGTTGTGATTCAGAATGCCGTTGGTCATGTGACTGAGCACGGAGGGGAAGCTCGTTGTGTGGCTGTCTGTCATCTGGGGGAGGGTACAGATGAGGATGGCAATTAGTGTGGTAGACAGTCGCGTCTAGCTTGTACATGTCACGACGACTGCACTTACAACACAGAACTATCAATACAAACTGGGTTTGGTCTACATTTTAATGACAAAGTACAATATTAAACCGCTCCAAACGCCATGTTTTAGTCCAACAAAGGATCTTGGCAGACACTTTATCCAAAACAATCATGAGCAGTTCTGGAGCACTACACACTGAAACAGCAATCAATGTCCTCCATTCTCATTTGTTTGATCAATTCTACCATTTGTTACTTTTGGCTCAGCGGGACTACAGTGTATGTGACAACGAACAAAAACTGAGCTACAGCACAGGCTACTGGTATGAGCATCATCACTGTTGCCATGACAACGTTACCTCTTGAACTCTGTCACTCAACATTTTGGAGAGGAGAGAGTGAAACAAGGAGAAGAATTTGGCTAAGAAGCCATCAGGCTGAAGGCAACAGAAGGGGAGAGATGAAAAACAAACACTTGAAATGAGGAAGGATGAAAAGATATGATGAGGTGTTTATGAACAGCGTAATGAAGGAAGCAGCTTGCGCAAATACACTATATGGACAGAAGCACACCCCTAATCATTTAACTAGGAATGCATGGTCGCAGATGCCCACGCTGCATCACACCGGGTATCCGATTGTTACGATACAGTGAAAGTTATATGTACCACACTGACAAGCGGTTTACTTTCTTCTTACATACTGTATATACTGACTGGTGACACCTTTATGAAGATCTGTACAATGTAGTGCTACAGTCATGGGAAAAAAATGATTAGAGCACCCTTGTTTGTTCAGTTTCTTGTTCATTTTAAGGCCTGATGCAACTCAAGGTGGCTTTGTTTGGACAAATACAACAATGACAACAAAAATAGCTCATAAGAGTTACATTTCTTGGCAGTACAATGCTATAGCTGTTCATGTAAGAACTTAAGTGATTTTGATTATCAAGAAAACCATGGAAGTTGCTAGATATCAGCTCTTAAATTCAACTCTTATGAGCTATATTTATCATCATCATTATATTTGTGCAAACAAAATGTACCTTTAGTTGTACCAGGCATTAAAATGGGTCAATGAGCTAAAGAAACAAGTGTGGTCTAATAGTTCTTTCCACGACTGTATGTACCCAAACAGGCCCGTCTCTGCCACCTGCTGGTCATAACTCAAATTTAAGAGGAAAGGGAATCATCTACTGCAAATTTGAGCCATGTTGAGCCATCATGCAGTTTTCCAAGCACACTCATTTGAATAGGAGCATAACAAAACCACCCTGTTTGGGTAAAACTGACTCATTTGAAAACTCGCTGTTAAATGTAAACACCACATGACAGCACTGATGCAATGAACTTCATAATCCTGATACTAATTTCACATGTCTGATATCTATGTGACATGATGCGAAGCAGGTAGTTGTGCATTTAATAGAAAACGGACGACGCTCCTGAAATGATTGTGACTACAGAGATGATCAGAGATACCAAAGGTATGTAATGACTTGCTGGTTGTAAGATATACTGTTAGGTGGAAATATTGTAATTAACAAAGTTCATTTGATGCTATTCCTCTTTGATTTAAGATTGTCAACCTAGCTTGACAGGCTCCTGTAAACAGTTGAGGTGTGAAAATCTACTGGAGTTAAGTTGATAAAGCGTCCTCGATCAGCTTCTCAGCCTTTCAAGTTCAGACAGGCCCTGAGGAGATACAATTAATCAGTAAGTTTGGAATGGCCCTTAGGACTCATTCATTCATTTTCTATGCCACTTGTCCTCACTAAGGTGGCAGGGGTACGCTGGAGCCTATCCTAGCTGACTGTGGGCGAGAGGCGGGGTACACCCTGGACTAGTCGTCAGCCAACGCAGCTCACAAACAGACAAACAACCATTCACACTCACATTCATACCTATGGACAATTTAGAGTCGCCAATTAACCTAACATGCATGTTTTTGGAATGTGGGAGGAAGCTGGAGTACCCAGAGAAAACCCACACACGCACGGGGAGAACATGCATACTCCACACAGAGATGTCCAACGGAGATTCAAACTCAGATCTTCCAGATGCCCAACATGCTCACCACTAGGCCACCGTGCAGCCGGCCTTAGGACTCCCTGAACGTTGAGTCATCTAAGATATTTTTAACTATTCTATGCTTCAAATGTTGTGGGAATTGTTTGGGGGAGGCCTTTACTGTTCCAGGTCCATACACGCATGGTTAGAAGAATACAAGAGCCATGGCCTCAAGCCCCACCTTTGGAAAGAGAAAAGAACTCCAACATTGTTATAAAATTAATGGCAATGATTTTCTAGCTGTACCCATTTTCCCCTTGGCCAGGTGTACCAGTACTTTTGTCCATATAGTGTACATGCAGTAAAGAGGAAGTAATTTCACAGCTTGCGTTTGCAGTCGGCTAACCGACCTTGTTGCCTGTGGACCTTCTCTCCAGGAGCAGTCGAAAGCGGTTGACTGTCCTTTTGTTGTCCTTGAGACCTTGACCCAGTCCACGATTATCATCCTGCATCAGTCGGCGGTCCAAAATCACTTCGAGTTGGCCTGGAAGTGATCATTAAAATTGAAAATGTACACATCCTAACCACAAGGAGAAGCATGACATTGTGAGAGTGTGAGCTGTGTGCAACCAAAAAAAAAATAATAATATGAAGCAAAATAAAAGGCAGACCATTCTCCAGGCTGGTGACACCCAGGGACTGAGCTGTGTGTAGTGTCAGTCTGTGATTGCTGTCCTGGATGTACGCTTGGCTGGGCATTGGGTAGAAGTTAGCTTGTAAGGGAAGCTTCAGGTGTCGGCGACGAAGCTGCATCTGCAAGAGGTGTTAAGTGTCAGCTTATCAACCAGCACATCTTGAAATTGCTTTATTGTAATATCACCATTCCACCTCTGATCCGTAGCTTGGGACTGACCTGGAAGCCATTGAGGTCTGTGTAGAAGACATCTCCATTCTGTATGTCTGTGACCAGTCGCATGGCCAACTCTGTATTAGTCTGATCTCTGATGTCCACGGAGGTGGTGATGTCCAAAGACAGGCCATCCATACCTTAACACACAAGAAGGAAGTAAAATCAAAAACAACAAACTCTGGCAAGCATGGAATATGTCTTTTTAATGAGGTATAAAGTACACATTAATTGGACCCATTGGCCCTTGCGGTGCCATAAAATAAACACAAGACAGCTGCTGCTTTTGCTATTTGAACAGATTCCACAGCACGCTTTAGTTACCTGGCACGTTGTTGATGCGAACGGCCTGCTGAAAATGTTGGTAGTATGCCACCACTTCAGAGAAGAGAGGTCCCTCGACGACGCGCACTGCAGGCAGTTCTTTGTGGTCGTACGGCTGAAAGAGTCAAATCACAATAGTGGGATATAAATGCACCAAGTGCAGCAGTAGCATGGCGTGTCAGAACACACAGAAAAAAAACATTGTGAGTCAGTACCGTTGCTTTCCCATCAGGGAGGAAAAGATAAGCACCACTTTTGTCCTTGGAGATGCGAGTCCCATACACCATGAAATGCATCTGGACCTTCACTTCCTGAGGATCATCTTTCCGTTTGATACTCTGTAGCACAAGACACAATTCAATAGTCAGTTTTATTATGTTCATGTGGAATAAAGATTAGCAGATTGAACTCTAACCTCCAGCAGGCCCGTAGTGCCGGAGAAGCCCAGCGTCAAAAACTGGCTGGTAACATAAAAGGTCTGAGGGTCAGCATGCTGAGACCGAACAGGAAGTGGGTCCGAGGCACGGGCAGGCAGTGAATTTCCCGGCAGTCGGAGGACTGTGTCTGAGCGCAGCGTCATGGGCGAGCTTGGAGAATCATAAAGATGGAAGATGGCGAGACCCAGCGGTGGCAGGCGCACCATGAATGTGGCCTGCGAAGAGAACGGCAGAAGAGACCCACAATTAATGAGCTTTTACACGTTTGGCTTCATTTCCATTATGTTGAAAGCCGCACAAAGAGTTCACCCCAAGGCATTTAATAAAAGTTCAAATCTTTTGCACCAGTGATTCTCAAATGGTGGGTTGGGTAGCGCAGCAGTTTTCAGTGGGTCACGGGGTCTTTGCCAAGAAAAATAATGTAATGACCTGATGTCCCTGAATGCACCTCTCATCAGTGCTGTTCACTTGCTACACCACCATGGGGTGCATGCTATGTTTATGGGAGACTTGGTCAAGCTTGAGCGGGAGGGGAAGGACATAGAGTGTGGACTTAAGGCGGCATCTATCTGACACACAGCTAGATAGCTACGTATTTGCTGGAGAACAGTGGAGCAATTAAGCGAAAGCTCACATTGTGCTGCATGGGGGAACTCAACCCACAAAGAAGACTAGCAGGTACAGTATTACGGTACTGGGACGTTGTTTGATGCCCAAATCATCTGACCCAGACAGAGGGGTGGTCTACAGAAGAAATGGTCCTCTTATTATTAAACTTACCTACTGACTAAGCAACTGGACTTGCTTGAATTTTAACTTCTTGTTTCGCTTCTCATCAAGGTCATCCATGTGAAAATGCTCTGATTCAACACCCCAGAAGATATAACATGTACACAAAACCTTTAGACACTTTTTGCTGAACTTACTGTTTGTGAAATGATGGTCAAACTTGTTTTGTGCTGACACACTTATTTTGCACTGCCTCAAATTCAATTTGCACTGTAGTCTTTTCATTAAAGGGACTGTTTGCAACCAGCTCATAATGACGCCGCCAGCGCTTAGCAAAGGCTCCTTCGCATGTGTTTGTTACCTGAGGTTAGGGCTTGCTTACATGCTTGGAGCAGGAAGAGGGTGGGATATAACACTTGCAACACATTCAGAAGTTGGCACACTCTAGACAGCCGCATAACCGCTACAATACCTTTCAATTTTAAATATATAAATGTGATTTATTAAATAAGTAGTATATTTAAGAAGTTTGCGTTAATGATGTCCGCAATTTGGGTCTCCGCTTGTCACTGAAAGGTGATGGTGGGTCCAGCAGCCAAACTAGTTGAGAACCAATTTACACAACAAAGGCAATGTTCTATAACAAGCCTAGATGAAAAATGATATTGAGAATGCATATCTCACTCTGTAAATTATTTCCCAGCCGTAAATGGATGCACATTCCACATGATTAATAACAATGCATCCAAAGAGTGTGGATAATGGGCATGCGTTTTGACTATAGGCCCACAATGACTAATGTTGTGCAGGAGTGTCTGGTGAGACTAAAGAAAAATGTGTGGTATCTTGCAGATACACATCAAAAATGGTACGCTCTGGAACAATCTTTATATTTCATCTTTCAATGCTACATTTGTGGAGTAAGCACTTCAGTGTCAAGCGTGGAAAAGAGGAACCAAGGGTATACATCTTCAACGCAAGTAATAATTAGTAACAATAATATTATATTATTATTATTATTATTAATAGAGATCATTTTGTCCCATGTTGAGATCTCAAGTACTATTATCCAAAATTTGTATGTGATGCAAAGAAAACTGACCTGTGTTGTATACACAAAAACTTTTGTGTATGCAAGCCATTTTCACCACAGCGCTATCCATCTGATCACTTCCGAAACAATATTGTCGCTGTGTGCCAGCAAAGATTAACCACGCACAAGGTTTCTACATGTAAAAAAAAAACATTTTGGGCTTGAAGTCCTCCTACTGAGACCCTATGAATGTAGGCCAGTCTATACAGTGCATAAGAAAGTCTCAAATAATACAATTAAAATAAATATTTGACACAGAGTTGCTCATTACTCACAAAATCAAAGTCAACTTCATGATTGATTCATGTGTGTGTCAGCTTTTAAGCTTCTTCAAATGTACTGCTCCCATTGAGGGATAGCCTCAGGAGAAACATGCCTGTCCCATTTGCAACGTTGGGATGTGATTTCACATTCCACTCATTTCATTTTATACACAGCAGGCAGCCGTGCTGCAAGCCAATGGGTCACAGTTAGCACTCAGGGGGAATGTATCAAGAAGGAGGCGGTCTAAAACATACATGATATAACCCTCTGGTTTTGTGCTATATTTACGAGACGTATTGCAATATATTTCTTCATACAGTATGTATTATGCATAATGCAGTATTTTGCATTTTTCTGTGCAAATTCATATTGTGCTGGATTTGAGTATTTCAGACACGAGCCATTTGTATTGTCAAGGTTTATTTAAAAATATGCATTACAAATAAATGGTGTCGGGCCAAATGTTCCAAGCAACCTTCAATTAGTGAAAGGTAGAGAACATTTATTTTACATGTGCAAGCAGAGGGTATTTGCAGCTGATGTCCTGAGGGCATTAATGTTTACATGTAGAGCACAATATGCTTTACACTGGCAAAACCGTAACACTGGCTGTTTATCCTGTTTAAACCACACCTAACTGTGGAATTTAGTGTATTATTACATCATTAGATTAGTGAAGCAGTGCTGATTGAGTACATATCAGAGTTCTGACAGAACTGCAGTGCTGCAAAGACATGATAGAGCACCGATTTTGCAGAGTTGACAGTAAAAAGAGTGTGGAAAGACTGATCAGTGAGATCTTAAAAAATAAAAATTATTTTTTTTAAAAAGTGATCGCTCACCTCAAACACCTCTGAACTCATTTGAGTCGCCGAGCTCCACTGAGCGTTTAACTGCACAGGGAGAGTCTGTCCATCTTCCGTGAGCACCCTCACCTTGACGGTGTTGACCAACACGGTCACTGCACACAGCCGCTCCTGCTCGAGTGGATTGAACAGCACCAGGCACCTAACAGACACGAAACAGTAATCAGAGTCTTGGGATGGAGGAGCTGAGGGAAAGGTGTGACGGGGGCATGATGTAGGTCCTACCTCGGCCCGGCTGGGTCCAGCTCAATTAAAGTGCGTTCAGGTAAAGAGTCTTGAGTTGCACGTCTATCATCCTAAAAAAAACAAAAAAAAAAAAAACAACTTTAACTGACCTGGACTGATCACCAGTTATCCTCATGATTGATCAATACAGACAGATAATCATTCACATTCACACGTTTATAGTCTGAATCTAACATGCATGTGTTTGGACTGTTGGAGGAAGCTGGAATACCCAGAAATAAAAACTCAGAATAGGTACAGGATGAACATGCAAACTCCACACAGCAAGACGCAAACAACGACCAGTAATATGCAAAAGGTTTCTAGCAGTGTCAGCGGTTCCTTACAGTCTCCAAGAAAGGCTCCGTCTGGTAGAAGCGATAAAACTCTTTGTTCTTCATTACCAGGAAATGAGCGGCATTGATGATTACTCTCTTCAGGCCGATGAGTGAACGCAGCAATCTATGGAGGACAGGAGAATCAATGGCTCGGCCGGGAGTCACAGCAGATTGCCTGTTATTTTACTCCACAAAAACCGGCAAGTTTCTGCCACATAGACAGGAGATGGAATTATCCTTTTGGATAAAGAACTTAATCGATCAAAGTCATTTTCATTTCTTACTCACACACATCCTTACCTGGTTCCATAGTCAATGACAACATTCTCCTTCGCAGTACCGGTGATGGCATCATGATGCTGGAAGAGCCCCACAGAACGTCTGGCATCCACCAACAGAGCATAATCCGAGACTGGGTAGCGTCCCTCCATGCTCATGTGTCGAGCATTGGCAACCGCCAAGCTATAAAGGATCTCTGCACCCCTAAAACATAAATATTACTCATGAGTCGCTCTCAAAAACATCACAATATTACTTTCTTCAAGTTGGCTTCTCCATGTCATGTGATTTGCATGTTTAAACCACATACAATGACAATCAAATTGCCCAAGGACTACAGCAACTAAGTACATAGAAAAGCTCTATATAGTAGTATAGTGCTATTGTACGGGAAAGGTGCATCACTGACAGCAACTACTTAACTGATTCCTTCAACACTTGAATCAGGTCTAAGTATATAGGTATGTGTAGGTATGGTATGCATGTCTAACTAGCCAAAGAAACATGCGTGCCACGCCTACACGTTGTTTGCAGTGCACATAAAGAAAGCGAAAGGTTTCTGTTGGATCGCTACCTCCCACACACAGCGCACGTTTTGAGTAACAGTCATGAGTGAAGTGTGAATGAAGCTGCCCCACCTGAGGTGTGACTCAATCACACGGTCCAAGCTCTTATAAAAAGGGCGGGATGTAAAATAGCCAGTCCAGTAATGGTCTTCGCGGTCGGCATAGGCAAAGAAATCTCCACTGAGCACTGGAAAGTCTGGAGGTCGTGATCCATGGGCCACTGAATAGGATTTGTAGAGAGCACTGAAGTAGTCTGTCAGAGTTCCAAACTGAACCTGGAGGAAACAGTAGGCACAAATGAGTGGAAAGTTAAAGCAAAAGACAATACATTCAATGTATGCAAAACACAGCAAAGCTCATTAATATGCATGACTTCTCCTCACAGAGGACAGAACCAAACACTAAGCTGTGATAGATTCTTGCTCCCTCAGTGAACTTAAATCCTCCTGTATAATTCATTACCATCAAAAAAAGATTGCCAAGTCAAATATTCAGCTCACCACAGGCTGGGAAGCACGGAAAACAAAAAAATATATAGATATATATTTTTTAAATGTGTCGGAGATAGTTGACCAATTAACTTCTCACCTTGACATGCATCTCAGGGTGAGAATTCATATAGTCAAAGAGCTTTTGGTAGTTGATGTACTGCTGGTCCCACTCCAAGGCCTTGTCGTAGCGGAAGTCATCCCCTAGAGGGATGAGCAGAACCTTGCTACGATAGAGTTTGGACTTCTTTCGGTATTGATCGAGGATCAACTGTGCCCTGCATTAGGAGAAAACAAATTGAAGCAGATTTTTGCAAAGTTTATCTTCTAATTGTGACAAATAAAGACATTTACTTGTTCAGCGTCTTCTTTTCAAATGATTGGTAATGTATACAAGCAGGTGGTGGTCTGAAGAATGTTTTGGTTGAAAAAAGTACTTTGCCGAAGAGGTAAAGCACCTTTACTATTACTAATAATTAGGGCTGTCAAAAATAACACGCTAACTTTAACGCATGCGCACCAGAGCATGCACGCCTCTTATGACAGGTGACGGGTCCATCCTCATAAGCACAGTGGAGCATCCTCATACAGAGCTCATATGTTTCTCCTAAAAGGCGGTGCATGTAGCACAGGTGGTCAAAACACCGCTATGGTGTGGGGAGGGGGTTGCAGGAATGTAAAAAAAAAAAAAAACGGAAATAGGGACAGTCGCGTCGGAGTGTGTGGCAAGAAATACACTTCTAATAGCAGAGAAGGGAGCAGTGGTGTTCAATGATGATGATGATGGCTGTGTTTCCGTGAGAGATGAGGAAGAGTATCACATGTGGATCAGACATTTTGATGAGCTTGTTGGTTATCGTGGAGACAGGCATCTGACCATTTCTGTCTGGTGACGTCATAATATGCAAATCAGATGAGTGAATTTACTCCCATCACAAACTTTGGGTGTAATGATGATTTTTTTTTCTCATTTACAGTATACCTTTATCGCTAACCATTTTCAAGCTACAACCGTTTGAAATATTAATATCAAAACTGAATATTTTCTTCAAAAAAAACTCCAAAAGGGTTCGTTCAGATGTACAATTTGTTACATATAAGTATGCTGGAAATTACACTGAAAATATGTAATTTACCTTAAATTACATGATGTCTTTGAACACAACCCCTCATTGCTCATAATAACACGGTTTAAACTGTGATTCAAATGTATTGCTATTAAAAGAGCCTAGTTCGACAAATAGATTTTTAGACTTGTGTGGTATGTTTTAGCTTGATCGACATATTCAGTTCATTTGGAGCTGTTAATACAAATATATATAAGACTGTCCTGTCATTGAACTTTCTCTTCATTAAATACAGTAAAAATGGGATTATTTCACACATAGTTGCTAACAGTGTTTAATCATGTTTTGTTTTTGTTTTTACTTATTAATCTGATTAAACATTTTTAGAATTTGACAGCCCTACTAATAAGGTTTGTGTTTATAGTTTACAGCTAATAAAACCCCCGAATTTTTTATCTTGCACAATTTCAAAATTGTCACAAAGTTCAATATTGCAAAGTACTGGTTCCCTCTCTCACTGCTCACTGTACTTACTGTCCCGAGCCTTGAACTGACCTGTCTTTCAGTTGCTGCTCTCCATTTGAATTTCTAGAGCTGCATCTGTGTACTCTGAAAGTAACTTAAAGCTGGTAAAATCTGCTTCCTGTCAATCTGTATTCCTGCCTACATGCCGTTTTTCTGCCTGGTGTCCTTGTGCAAGTTGAAGTCCCTTTAGAAAATATGCATATGTTAATACTGCCTGCAACAGACAAGTACAGTGTATTAAATCCAGGTTTCCCTGAAATGAAGCAAATCTTTTGGGAAGCACCTCACATTTAATTTAGATATTGACGGATCAAAGATTAGAGTTGCAACACACTGACTAAAATATATATTACATATATTATTCTTGTGTTAAAATACGTTACTAAACATGGTAAATATTATAAATATATTTAGTTCCTTGTTCATTAATCCACCATGGTTTTTCAGGAGCCAAAGCTTACCTCTCCGCTACATTTGCCTCCACCACAGTCTTGGGTGGAATTTTCCAAGGACAGTTGATCCGTCCTCCTGGTAGCCTTTTGAAGTCAAACTGGCAGCAGATCTTTGGGTCGGGCCCGCAGGTGTGAGGTACGTCATAGCTGTAGAAGGGCATCATGTGGCAGAAGATGTCTGAACTGGATCCTTTGTCTATAAAACATAGTACACGTTAAAATATCAGCTGGGCAGAAGTGCACGGTACATCCCAAGTCAGAGGAAAAGACACTAACTGTAAAAGAATAAAACGCCACAGACTTTCTTACGCTCAACAGTTTAACAGGATTTAAGAAAACTTTATTAGGGTAAATAATGATGGCAATTCAAACTCCTGGGGCTATAGTTTAGCGCTTGTCCTTCCAAAATATTCCTGAATGTCAAAAGCACGGACAATGGGAGGAACGGTATGGTATGGTATGTTCATTTGTTTCAGACATGTGTAACAAGTTACATGGATGAACATCACATGGTTACGTTTGCATAATTCAACATGTCTGAAAAGGAGTAGGAAGATGCAGAGCTTATATTTAATCCTGCCCCCTGATCAGGAGAGCGAGCTCTGTCCTGGACTGTCCTCTGGACTCCGTGGAGGAAGTGGGGGACAGAAGGATGTTGGCTAAGCTGACATCCATCATGGACAACACCTCTCACCCCCTACATGACACTGTAGGTTCCCTCAGCAGCTCCTTCAGCAGCAGACTGTTACACTCACGGTGTAAGAAGGAGAGGTTCCGCAGGTCCTTCATACCGACCCCTGTCAGGCTCTACAACACCTGAATCATGTTGTAGTCACTATGTCACTTTACCCCCTCCGTAACTGTACTTATAGTATTGGTTACTTACATTGTATTATTTTATCTCTATATAATTTATTTCATTACAGTTTAATGTTTACATTACAGTACTGTTTACAACAGGGTCACTTTTACAGTACTATATTTTTATTTCATGTGAAATAACTACTTTTCTATAGCTTTTATAGCTATATTTTATCTTATCTTATTTTTGTATTCTTTACTTGTGTATCTTGCTTGCTGCTATAACAAGTGAATTTCCCCGCTGTGGGAGTAATAAACTACAATCCAATCCAGTCTCTGTCTATTACTGATCATTCATTCACATCAAATCAACTTCTGGTGTTTGGTCTATTCGCACATTCTCATTCCACTCCTTCCGAACCTGGATCTGGTCCTGTAGTTCTGTTAGTATATTGGTGTATTCAAGTGCTACAATAACTTACTTGTTGACACAATATTTCACTTTCCGAAATGTGTAATTTACATATGTTTTCACACTTTCCTGTATGAAAGGAACAATCAAGTAGTAAATAGACGTTAAAATAAAGATACTATAAACCTTGTATTAAGGGAATAAATACAATTTTTTAAATGATAAATTGGAAATAAATTGTCGTTAAGAGTTGACGTCAACTCTAACAACAATTTACATAATAGAATAGAATTAGAAGCTACGTTCTGTAGAATTACACAATACATGCACCAGGGTTTCCCCTAGGATTTTCTGAAGCTGTGGTGGTGGGCTGCATCGGATTGCCACCGTTGTGTCGTTCCGTTGCTGCGTCAGAATTTTTTTTTTTTTTTTTTTTTTTTTTTAAATGACAAATGGCTTATTTAAGTTATTTAATGTTTTTCAACAACCAGCAGAACATGAACCGAGAACTTCGCAAAACTGTTAATTTAATTTAAGTTGCTGAGAGCACTTAAAGTGAGAGTTTAAACTTCCCTATTTATAATTAGTTTAAACTTACCTATTTATACTTAGTTTAAACTTACTGACCTATTTAGTCCAATAGTACTACATGACTATCCAGCTGTTATTTTCTATGCCGCTTATCCTTATTAGGGTGACTGTTAGTACAAAAGTACAACATTTTGTACTATTTGACACAAAACTCAATTTAATTTGATGCCTGTTTTAGAGTAAAACCTGTATAAAGAATATAAATTGAGAGTCCAGGGTTATGATAGCACAGGGGGGAAAAAAAGAAAAGGATAGGTTAGCTCTTTTATGTGACTTGCCAACATTTCATTGTCGTTTATTTACGAAGTACTTCTCTACTCAATGTGCTCATTTGTCATTAAATACAGGCGTCATGTTTGAATAGAACACTTATAAAAAAAAATACTAAGGAGTTGAAGCAAATATTCTTTGGTGAACTACTCAACATCAGCTGGTGAGCTACGGCCAGCATAAGAGCTACCTGTTGGAGACAGCATCACTGTCTAAAGCTGGACCCCCTACTTGTTAGTTGAACAACTCAGACACACATCTAGTGTGTTGAAGACAAGCCATTAGTAACACAAGCTATAAGTATCATAATAAGAGAGGAAGACTTGAATGACAATTTAAAAAAGTAAGTTAGCATGAACATCATAGCCACTTCTAGCTCGCCTGTGGTCTAGGTAGATACCGCTGGACAGGCAGTGCAAATGGGTAAAACACACCAGAAAGTCAATTGAAAACGTGAGTAATCACACACGCTGGCATAGATGGGCTTCGCATGTGACAAGCTGTCATCAGGTGACTACACATTTTACGGACAATTTTTCCTTTTGCACGATAATAAGGAACACATAGAACGTGACAAGACGGTAGTGCAGCTTTTACTTTGTAGTTGCGGGCCGCCACGATCAATTACATGTAGTATACAAGCTAAAAAAAACAAAAACAGGTACATAACCACTTGCAACAGATGAGCTAACTGTGCTTCACTTACCCCAGTCCTGCCGCCACATAAACTCCAGATTTCGAGTGGCAGCAAAATGCTTTTTGACCGAGTAGTGGACCCTCTGGATTAGCATGCTGGTCAGGTTGGCCTTCTTCAGCAAATAGGCCATAGTCGAGCTGTGACCAAAAGGATCTATTGCCCACCCACTCCGTGGCGCTATACCTGTGATAGAAAGGGGTAAAGTATTTTAGGATCATAATACTGTTCTTGTCAGTTAAGAAGCGGTGAAGACCTAAACTATGAATGTGGCCTTACAACTCCTGAAAGTGAATAAGTGATTGAATGAATTAGGGTCATGAAATGTAAGTCTTGCTAGTTAGTGACACAGCAGACGTATATATTCCCAGAAATCTCTATTGAAAGCATCACCAAGTATCATTCCTAATCTATTGGGTACCTATGTTTCTTTCAAGCCACTGGTGTCCTTCAATCAGCTGGTCAATCATGGCGAAGTAGTGAACATTAGCTTCATCAGTCATCACCCAGCCTCCTGTCACAATCTCAAGCTGTCCTCCAAGGATCAGTCTGTTGTCAGAGAGGATTAAGAAAGGAAGGTAAGAATAATCCCGCCCTAAAGTGCAAGAATGACATTATCCAGAGATAACGCGCTATTTTCAGCACGTCCGCAATCTGCCAGCAAGTATGAGCCATAGTGTAAAACACTGCACAAAAGTCACAAAGCAGCACAACCATATTGGCTACTTCTCAGATTTGGCTGACAGGATTGAAAAATTGTGCGCTCCACTGAACTGTGACTTACTTGCGTGCAGCCTCCTGCTTTTGAGCGTCCGCGCTCTCCCACCACTTTGAGAAGAAGGAAATCTCAGACCAGATAAACTTCCTGCGAGGATCCTCTGCCAGCTTTACCACCATGTTGTTTAAAATCTGCTGCGTCTGGTCTGTGAAGTACTTGTCGAACGTCTTAATCCAACCTAAATAGAAAAGTTGGTGTCAGATGTTGCAATCGCTTTACTAACAACACAAAAAAAAGCAGTTGTGAGGCTTGACACTAAGGGGGAAAAAATGCAGCAAATGATGAAAAATAAGGCTCATGTGTTATTTAAGCAGAAGGTTATTTGGCAGGGTCAGGCTTTCCCTGTGTTCGGAATTCAAGAGATTGCATAGATGCACACAGTCTTTGAATATCCTGTTTTACATTTTTAGTTATAAAGAAATGACTTTTCGAAACGCTGTAGCTAACTTAACATGGGCTGTTTAAAACTGGTGAATTCCTCACACGTCAAAATGACTGAGATAATGTCATTCAAAAAACAAAGCCGGAGGAGGCCTAACATTTTTACACAGTACTGTATATAAAGTACTGTAAAGAAATGCAATCTCTGCATGTGCGCCATTTACAAGTTACTTTGGTTGCAATAAGTCTGTGGTCGAAGAATGAGGTCACCTTAAATTCTAAATCCTCAGGTTGTGGCATCATGTTGGAAAAATGATATACCAAATTAAGCAAACTCTAAAAATGTCTACTGCCTGCAGCTGTGATGACACCATTACAAACACTGGGTTACATTTTAACATGTGTCACCTGGATCATTGTGTGAGTGTGGGACCACAAACACTTGCAGGGGATCTTTGTCCCACTCGTCCGCATCATAGGTGATGTCAAAGCCCTGTTTCCAAACACCACCATCTGGGTTGTCAAACTTCAGGAGGGAGTATACATCCAACATCTGAAGAGAGGGGAAAAAAAAAAAAAATACACAAAAAATTTATCTTGCATTTCACACAAAGTGAACATAGACAAGCATTTGTCCACCCAAGCGCCAAAAACGCTGAAGACTCACCTGAACGTCTGCCTGACTGTGACTGCCCGCAGCAAACTGGCAGTCCTGGGGCTTCACAGCAAGAAAAGTGGGGTGGCCATCAAAGGGAAGCACCCAGGAGCCATTGACGCTCCTGAAGGGCAGGTGGCCGCTGGGAGACACTGCTCCTGTGTCTGTGAGCTCCATGACAGAGTCTTTTATGTGGCTGATGATTTGGTGGTTTTCCTCCAGGAGCTGTTCCAGCTGCTCTATCCGATTCTGCAGGACGGAAATTTGGCTCTATAACGCATACAAAGAACAAGGTACAGTAACAAACAGCACTGCAACGCAAATAATAAAATAACGTTTTGGTTTAATATTAGAATATAATTTCAAAAGTTAATTATTCATTGGGATCTAAAAAGATGTGTAAAGGATGTAAAAAAATAAATTTACAATATGACCTTACATAGTTATCTTACCCGTGGAAAGTTTCCACCATTTTGTCGCCTTCCAGGGTCATGCTGGACACGGTCCAACATGAGATAGAGTGAGAATACAGCGACACAGAAGATGGCCCCACCACACACAGTCACCTGCTTTCTTAGCTTCATCCTTCTCTCCAGATTGTAAAGTAACTCCAGTCTCTTATTTCCCCAACAAAGAAAAATATGGCTTAAGATAGGGAACAACGCCGCTGCGGGCAAAAAAAAATCAGGAACACAATCAGCATCAATTCCACGGGTTCAGTTCCTCACGGTTGTGTCCTCCAGGCGCCATTCATGGCAGTGGCACCAAATGACGTGAATTAAGAGACCTGGCAAGAAGTCCGTCGGCTCAAGCCAGGCCACAGCCACCGGTGGGCTCCTTCAAAGTGGCCCTTGTGCTCAATCATCCAAAACGATGAGATAGCAGGAAAAGAGGAAAAGAAGCACTACACAGACAGGAAGCTTGGTGTTCCAGCAGCACGAGGTAACTCTGTGTGCCTGTGCTTTTTGGTCAAGACCCCACTCCCTCAACAGCAAATAATTTTTCAATGTTCTCGTTTCTTTCTTCCAGTTTTGCAATTGTCACAAAAGAAACAAGTAGACTCCCAAAAGCCCATCCAGGAAATCGGAATGAGACAAAAATTATTCCTCCCACAGTGGCATCATGACAACTCCAGAATGGACAGATCTTTTAGCTTCACCGCAGCTGCCACGATGAAATCGCATCCGAGGGTCTTCTTTAGCTGTTAAAATATTGAAAGATTAATGAAGCAAGCAACAACTTGCTATCAATTTATTCACATGATGAACGTGTGACAGGGACAGTGTGGTGAAAAAAAAATACATTGAGAAAGAGAAAGCAGTCAGGAAGCATGGGGGTTGGGTACTTCCTCTAAGCTCAAACGGGTGTTCATGTTTTCCCACTGTGAGCAAATCCAACACAAGCATAAGCCGCTCACAACTATTTAAGCAGAACCACAGAGGTGACATAGCAAGCTCATATTATGATTTGACTATAGACGGATGTGACTTACATTTGCCTAAAAACAAACATTTACTCTCCAAGCTGGAGTAACAATGACATGACCTTATGCCGTACTGTGGCAAAACGCAGACTAACAATTGATCCAAAACACTTACATACAAAGGTACAATGTCTTGGGTCGGTGTATGCAATGTTGCCAATCGTTTGTGCAAACAATGACAACCCATGAACATCTCTGTTGGCTTTATTGACAGAGGGCTGTACTTCTGATAAGGTTTAACTTGGATGACGGGAGATACTTTAGACCGCAGTGCCTCAATTTTGTAACAAATGCACATATTTGAACCCGAATTTGACCAAATCTGCGCACGCCACAGCCGAATGAGCATCAAGTACAGACGAGAATATGCCCCATCAATCCAGAATTCACCAATATATCGCAGTCTTAACAAGCTAGCGCTGGTGACCTGCAGAAATCACATCAATTCGCTGGATTACAAGCTAGATTGTAAAAGCACAATTCATTTATATTTAACACTAGGTCAACCTTTAAGACAACATTTAAGTGTTGTCTTCTTAACAATAACCTAATGTGACAAATAGCCCAGGCTAATGTTTCAGACTTCTACCAGTGCAGACGCTGCTGTGTGACATTTTTTTGGACAAAATTAACAATTCTGACGTTACCTGTCAATTGGGGCAGTGATCCGTAAGCGAGCAGCCCTCTGCGCCTGTGAATGTGTGCCTCAGGATGCGTTCAGCAAGCTGCCATCTAACTGGCTGTAGCAGCCAACTAGCATAGCAGCTAGCATTACAGCTACTTAGCATCTTCGAGCTGCCGCAAAGCCTTGTGGGAGGAGCTTACGCTGATTGGTCAAGAGCTTCAGCTGCATTTAACAACCCCTTTTTGGACTATTGAATGTCTTAAAGCCACGTACGCTTTTGGTCTACTAATCATTAAATGAGTTTAAAGTTTAATGCCGGCCTGAAATTATCAACATGTATACAGCTCTTGCATCTGAAGACCTTTCTTTGCATGACACTCCTTTGTACCTTTTCGAGGTTGCCCATATTTTGATTCCAAATTCCGAACGCGACACCAACCTGAGGTCAAATGCTTGCTAAATTCTGGAACGTGACCAATATTTTCGGGGGGGGAAATGTGCCCTTTAAAGGCGCAAGAACTTGGGAACTTGTACTGCCATTGATGACATATGGTCTGAAAGAGACAGTTCAGATTTTTTTAAATCAAGTTGTATGACATCCCCATCAGCAGTTTAGTGCAGCAACAGCGACTCACCCCCACTTAGTCCAGTTCTGGTCGGATTTCGGTGATGAAGAACGTAGTTCCAGGTAGTGATGGGTCCAGGAACACCGACGCGTCGGCGCATGTGTCGAACTCTAAGAGCGAAACCCTGTGCCGTTGCGCGTATCTCTTTAAGAAAGAGTCACGTCATAGATAAAGTTGCTGTTTCGCCTTTCTGTGAGGCGCTAAAGTGTGTTTAGGAAGCGAATCTGACTTCAGTCATCGGGTTGCAACGTCTCGGCAATAAGAACAAGTCTTTTGATGCACAATTCTTCAGTTGAATCCAGTGTGACATGGAGAGTAAAAAGAAACATTTTCGCTTTGTGGGACCATTTTGATCTAATATCGGCAAATAAGCCATTTGGTTTATTTTCTTATTTCATCCCGTTTTTCGGAAACAGTTCATCTCCTCTTAAACTGAAATAATTTCTGCATTTCATTGACTCCTAGTTGAAAATATTAATTTTATTTTCTGCAGGTTAAATTTATTTTTATTAACTGAATTTTCCTACTAAAGAAAAGCAGCACATCGATACACAGATACAGTATATAAACATTTTACTACTTCCTCAGAAGTAGTTGATAATAAATCAATTTAATACTTCAATTTACAGTGTTGATTTACTTTTACAGTATTGATTTACTTTTGATTTTTACTTGGTTTGAATGCCAAGACCCTGGAAAAACCTTTTTTTAAATACAAATGTATTTAAAAAATCCTGTACTTAAGCAACATCACATTCACAACTTTCACTTTGATTTCCACGTTATGGCACACGTTCACGTTCATTATTTATTGACTGTCAGAGTAGCATCAGAAACAGTAAATGTGGTATTGTTGTCTGTGTATGTGTCACGGTAGCGATGCGCACCCTTTAAGATCCAACAGGTGTCAGTATTGAGCAACACTGAGACATATTACCACAGTGTCGCTACAGTTTGGTTAATGCATCGTAACGCTTCACGAGGCCTCATCTACCCATCACTAGTTCCAGGTAGTCGCTGGGGTTTCACAAGTAAGGAGTTTGGCTTCTCAGAACAATATGTGATCAAAAGAGTAATACTTCTGCATCACAAAAATGCTTACCGGTACTTAAAAATCAGACCTCACAAATCGCTCTGCGTTATATTTGTCTCCCGCCGTATCCCTGCGCAGTCGCCTTTCCATTCTTGTGTATGTGACAAAGATGCTAGCATCTTCTTCCACGACGGAGGGCCACGGCCACCTCGTTTACGTGGGTGTTCCACAGCGGAAAAAAACGTGGGCGTCTTTGTCTTTGAATGCCCCTCGTTCCGGAAGAAGTTCACACCACACTCCAATGCTTTCTCCATTGTTCTGGTCCAGTTCTGGATCAATTTCTGTTATGTATTGTTTATATTATGCCCGTTCATTGTGTCTAAGGCTTTTGTTGGAACACTGGAGTAGACGGAGTAAGCTTGTTCACATTTCCAAACGACGTCATTCGCCGCATCAGATGCTTCGGCATTTCGTCAAACAGATGTTTTGATACTGACCCCGCAGATGGAAATAAGTCAAAAACCAACAAGACGTTTGAAATCCACATTTTTCTACTAATATTCTTGATAGTAGCCAGCCTACTGCTAAGCTGGACTAAGTACTGATTCGTAAATGGCTTTGTTATGACAAGTTCTTTTGTGCGAAAGCCATTTGGGTTTTCTGTTACGATGTGTGCAGTGGACCACAGAATGCAGAGGCAGAGGGAGCAACTTAACAGTTCTTTTAATGTCTCCAGAGACACGTGAAAAATGAATAAAGGCGCTGGCAGCAGCAGCTGGCTTCACACCAGGGTAGGTACTGACGATGTAAAAAGTCCTCTGGCTCAGGGGACAGCTAGATTCTACCCAGATGGAGGGAAGACGCGGCTCCAGAGGTGCAGGAGGACGATGAGATAACCAGAATGTGGCATGGGTCAGCTTTCGGTGCGAGAGAAGAACCAGCGCCTCCCAGCTTGTGGAACTGCTGCTCTTCATTCATGCTAGCAGTCACGCTAGCACAGCCAAGCAACGGCAGCAATGGTATGATGAGCACATCTTTGAGCTACAAAGTATTTACATCTAGCAGAACGTTTAAGGGATTATTAGGACTTTCTATCAGGGATACCTACTTTGGCACAACACCGGACTTCGAAGTCCTGAAGATGTCTTCTTGTCTTTTATTGGTGGTTGGCAAGCAAAGAAGCAGGACTATTTGCTCATGTGTAGCAACACGTCTGCAATGCTCTGACAGGAGAACTTTCACACGCATGCAACCAATTTAAAAAATACTGTAGTAATTTATCAGTAACATACTGTTTAAGACCTGTGTGCTACTGCTTCACGTTGAACAACCCACAATGCATTGCAAACTACAGTATAAAACCATATGACTTTAATACAGTATATTACTGTTGGAAAATGGCAGTAAATTTCAGCAATTGTTTACAGTGCAGCCCAGTTCCCTTTCATGGTTATTTGCCATAATTTTTTTTGTGCATCACTCCCATTTCTTCTTTTTGCATTTTGAAGCAAGATTTTCATTAAGATCCAACAGTGCGACATGTTAATTCATTCCACCTTCTTTTTGTCTTTAGGAGAAGAACAATGGTATAAATACTGTATGTAGTTTTCTTTTTTTTTTTGCATCATATATGCGGTACTTGTTTCATCAGGTTGGTTGAAGGCATTAACAAAAACTTATTAAACATTCGAAATGAACACAATGCTAAGTATGGAAAAACGGGAACAGTAACTTAGCTGACACGTCAGTATTAGGCTACGTGTTACTTAGAGGCTAAGTCATTTTAAGTGGCGTGTAAACGCTTTTATCATTTGAAGATAAAAGCTTTGGTTCCAGAGAATCTGCCAGAAACAGCACAAGTCTGGCTGCTCTAAACAAGGTTTTGATAAAAGCTAATGCTTACACAGCTGCTTGACATTCTGACTGAAGTGAGCAGCTTTCCCAAGTATGTGGTGCTGCAACTCACCCGATGAGGCGTCAAGGCATGCCTTGCCCCCGGGAGACTGTTCATCTTGGAGAACAATATCACAAAGAAGTTGTTGTCATGAGAGAGTCTAAACAGGTATACGTGAGCACAAAGCCCAAAGGCAGCCACCACGTCACGACGGCAACGACTCTCAACAATGGTGCATGGCTGTCCAGATAAATTTATCTTCACGACACTAATCTGGAAACTATCACACTCAGCAAACTGTTCTGTCCTTTGGGGGGGAAATGCATCATTTAATAGCATGAGCAAGTGTGTTTTTGATTTGTTATAATCAGAATGTGAAACATAAATTATCAACTTGTGTTCTGGAAACTATCATACTCAGCAAACTGTCTTGTCCTTTGGGGGGTAAATGCATCATTTAATAGCAAGAGCAAGGGGGTGGCTTTGGTCGGGGGCTTGGGAGTGGGGCTGGCGGGGGGCTGGTGGAGCGGTCCCTGCTACTTGCTGGTGTCTGGCTGGTCTCCCTCCCTCCAGGGTTTCTCCCTTGGCATGTTGGTGGATGGGCGGGGGGTGGGGTGGTGGCCGGTCTGCGGCGTGGCGGGGCGGGCGGGGGCGTTTGCTTGGGCACCGGGCGGGGGCTCACTCCTCTCGCAGGCCCTGTCGTGCGGTGCGGTGTGGTCGCCGTAGTGTTGCTCCCTTGCCGGCCGTGGTGGTATGCGTGGGGCACGTAGGCACGGTTCCCGCTGTTTTGGTGGCGGTCGGATCTGCCTTGGGGCGTGTGGCTAGTCCGTGGTGTTTGGCGGTGTTTGGACGCTACCTCCGGTGGGGCTCCGGTGTTGGGGGGCACTGGGGGTATTGCCTCTTGGGGGTTGGGTGGGCCGGACTGGGTATCCTGGCGGGCCGGGTAGGGCCTGTGGTGTGTCCTGCGGCCTGTGGCTCGCCCGAGCCTGGGTTGTGGTGGGTGGCCGGTCGGTCATGTGTCCTGGGGCGGGCCGGGCTCCGTTCCCTGGGGGTGGGAGTGGCCGTGGGCGGGGTATTGGCGCTCCCGCCGTGGGCGTGCTTCTTTCCGGTTGTGGGGAGCGTCTCTGGGCCTGCCGGTGTGTGGCCCCCGTTACTCGTCTGCCTTTGTGAGGTGTGATCTCTCGCTGGTCTCAGGGGTTGGCTGTCTTTGGCTGGGATTACCTTTCTGCGGCCCCTTGCTGGTCTTCCCGGGGGGGAGGGCTGGCTCTTGGGGCGCTGATCTTTGTTCTGCCTGCCCCTGGTGGCCTTCTGGCGGCGGGGGCTTGGCCTGGCTATTTGGGGCGGGGCTCTCTGGGAGGTAGAGGGCGGCCTCTTTTCTTTCATGCATTCTCAGTGACAATTACACACCCACACATTCTTGCACCTTTATATATATGAAGACCTCCCCACATACAGAGATACCTGTACATATGCACACTCACAGTACATACGTACTTCCCCACATTACTCACTGAGTTAACCAGGGTGTTATTATGTTGTTGGTTTTATTACAGCGACGGTGATTTCAGCATTATGATTATAGTTTTTTTTTTAATGATGTGCATTACAGTTATTGTCATTCTGTTCACTATCATAGATAATCATTTTCATTACTACAATTATGTGTGACTGTTTCAATGCAGTATTGTCATTGTAATCACTATCATAGTTCATCCTTTCATGACTACTATTATGTGTGACTGTTTCAATGCAGCATTGTCATTGTGGTTGTTGATATTATTTTGTCCTTTCCGTCAGGGTATTTATAGTCGTCACAGACATTTATTTGCTGATGTCGTTCTGTATGTTTCTGTTGTTCTGTTCTTGTTGTCACAATTGTTGTTGCTGCTGTTGTCCTTGTCTCTCTTTTTTTTTGTCCCCCTCTTATCTAGAGTCCCTCCATATAGAGAGTTGCGACATGACGAGTCGAAAAAATACGGTCACTTGACTCGTGGAGCCATCTTGGGGCTAAATTCGCGTTTGCGTTCGCCTTTTCTTTACAGTATTCTTGGCCGTATTCTTGTTTATTCCCCAAAAACGCAACCGGCGCGCTTGAATTGGCCCCAACATGGCGGCGTAACCTCAGTTGTCGTAACTCTCTATATGAAGGGACTCTACTCTTACCCCCCCCCCCCCCCCCCGTTTTCTTTTCTCTTCAACTCTGTCCCCTCCTACTCCGGTCGCTCCAAATTTGCTTAATAACAAGCATCTAAGTCAAATAAATTCTGTATAACAGGGGAAGTGTATATCACACTTCTCCCTGGCAGAGTAAATCTGTTGAGCACTTCATGGCATTTAGATCTACAATTCTATCTGCCTTAAAGGTTGGACGGGACAGGGGTAAAAAAATAAATAAATAAATAAAAAAATAGCAAAAGCAAGAGCTCACATTTGCTTAAGGTAATAAATAGTTAAGCAAAGAAAAACACTGGAGTGTGTCGCGTTCTCCTGCTTTCCTTTTATGGTGATGTAGCGTGTAAGGGGCGTGGTTGGTACCACAACGTCATCATTGTGCGCTGTTCACACGGAAGTACAGTGCATTGGAAAATGTTAGATATAAATTACTGGCGTTTGTGAGTGCTTTTTGCGGATACCCTCGGATTATAAAAAAACTATACCTAACTGTTGAACAACGTGAAGATGAGTGAGACACAAAAAGAGCAGGTACAAATGTTGTTTTAATCATATGTGTGGCAGTGAGCTCGAGTTTAATTCTTTTGATCATTCCTTCCTTCTAGGGCCCTGTAGCTTTGAGAGAAGAGGGGAATAGTCTCTTCAAAGCCGGAGATCTGCAGGGTGCTGTGTGTTGTTACACCAAAGCACTAAAACTTAGTGACGACCGTCAAGAAAGTGCGGTTCTTTATCGCAATCGCTCTGCATGCTACTTGAAACTGGAGGAGTACAGCAAGGCAGAGGGTGATGCTTCCAAATGTAATATAAGTATAATCCTTCCTTTTTTAATGTATTGTTGATAAATACTGTATGCTGTATGCTGTAATTGCTGTCAAATATTCTGCCTCAACCGCAAAACATATTTAAAAATGTGTATGTACTGTATGTATATATATATATATAGATAGATAGATATACATACAGTATATATAATATTAGAAATATATATTGCACAGTTCTAAGCCGGTGCACTCTATTAGTACATGTGATGCAATAAGCACAATAGCTCACAATGTTCCATACCCCACTAGTTAATAGTTATTTAACAAGGCAGCATGGTGGTTCACGTGGTTAGCGGGTCCAACTCTGTCCTCGATGGAGTTTGCATGTTCTCATGCTTGCGTGAACGTTGTCCAGCTACTCCGGTTTCCTCCCACAGTCCAAAAATCATCCATCTAGATTAATTGGAAACTTTGGGCCATATGTGTCTTTGTGTGTCCTGTTATTGATTGACGTTGTGATTGGTGTAGCCCATGATTTAGTCAATCTCGTATCTCGTCCCAAATCAGATGGAATAGAATCTGGCTCGCATGTGACTCTAAATAAGATAAGCATGAGAAAATGAAGGAATTAATGTTCTTACCACAGTAAGTAATGCATCTGATTTTTTTCTCCCAGCTCTTGATAGTGACCCAAGTGATGTGAAGGCCAGGTTCAGGAGGGCCCAGGCTTTCCAGAAACTTGGACGTCTTGACCAAGCTGTTCTGGATGCTCGGAGGTGTGCGCAGCTAGAACCCAAAAACAAAGCATTCCAGGATCTGCTCAGACAGCTGGCAGCACAGATCCATCAGAAGGTGATGTAATGCCCTTGTTAATATTATATGACTTTTAAAAAAATCTCTAAAATTATGCCTCTTCCTCTTTAAAACTTGTAGTCAGAAGAACTGAACTCCACAGATGCTCGTGTGCAACAAATGTTCTCAATTCTCTTAGACACATCTGGAAAAGATTCTGACCGACAAAAGGTAGAGTTACTCTCCTGGAAATAACATACGGATAACACAGATACAAATAATGTTGTCATTAACGGATTTCAGGCTGCCCAGAATCTAGTTGTGTTATCTCGGGAAGATGCAGGAGCTGAGCAGATCTTCCGTAATGATGGCGTGAAGCTGATTCACAGACTTCTTCAGTCAAAGCAAGAGGATGTTGTTCTTTCTGCTCTGAGGACTCTGGTTGGCTTGTGTACAGAGCATCAGTCCAGGGTAAATGCAGCAATTATTGTATATTTGATTACATTTATTGCAATAGTTGCCCACACCTTTTCATTTGTGTTCACATAGATTATGTTGTCGCCTTCCTCAATTTTGATACATTTGATTTTTGTAAATGAATGGTTGTGGAACTGCAATTTACCCACTTCCCCACTAGGTGGAGCAACTATGCTGTAATTGGAATTTTAAAAAACCTGCAGTGGGGATTAATTTGTTTACCATGCATTTCTAATTTGTTGAGTTATGACAGTGGATCTCTACTCAGAAGCCGTATCAACCTTGAATATTGTACAGGAATTGCTTTTCCATTCTTAATCTGTAATTTATGGTTTTATTCCTAGACTATGGCTATAGTAAATGAGCTGGGAATGGAGCAACTGTGTGCAGTAATGGGATCAGGAGCTTCATCTGTTTCTCTGGCCACATGCCACCTGCTGCAGGTGATGTTTGAGGCTCTCACTGAAGGCATGAAGAAGGAGATCAGGGGAAAGGAAGAAGCCATACTTCCTGGTGAGTTTGGACAGTCAGGCTCATGTTTCATGTCATTAAATAAGGTAGGCTATTTTGAGAGCATGAACACTACGGAAATATGCGGATTATATCAAAATATTTAGAAAAAGGTCAAACTCGAACAAGAATCCAGATGATGTGACTTTAAACAGTGCCAGTGCACTATTTCAATGGTAATAGTTTTATAATGGCATAAGTTCCATATAGTAGTTAGATTTCCACAACTTCTGATGTGGGAAGTTAAATCAGAAGTCAAGGTCAAACCGTCTCCATTTTGTCCGACTTTGGAGGGTTCACTGTAAATAAAACATTTTAGTGATTGTTGACTGTGTCTTGTGTTGTCAGTGTTGTTTTATTGTATAAATTTAACACAGAACCATCCAAGGAGCTTCGCTCTATGTTGCGTCACCTATTGGAGATGATGCCAGCATCAAATGTGTCAGGACCTGGCAGAGACAGTGCCATCAACCTTCTAGTCAAACAAGTACCCCGCAAATCCTTCAAGAATCCAGACAACTCTCTCACATTGTGGGTGATAGACCAGGGTATGTCACTACTCAGCACAACAGACACCTTTGTCTCTCTATAGCAGTGGTCACCAACCTTTTTGACAGCAAGATCTTTTTCTCATTGTGCCTTTTGCTGTATTGTTATCATTTTTGCTGTTTTTTAAATTTTATTTTGTTTCTGCAGTGAAGCAATGACAAATAAGTCGCAGGACCCACATGGCTTTTGTGGCTCTTGGTCGGGGTTGGGTTTGTGACGTCGGCTTCAAGAGCAAACCACTACTCTTATTTGGCTCGTTGGCTCAGTGTAGTGGGCGAGCGATGCAGATTGAGGAGAGAGGGGCTGGTCAAAACGCTACAACAGTCAGCCCTTAACGAGCATCCTTGTCGCGGCTCAAAAGATTTTTTTGGAGGTGCACGTCTATGGAGTTATATTTGTGCCTTAACTATGAGGTAGATTTTGAGCCCTATTTGCATGCAATAATTACTGTTGTGTTCGCAGGCACACCGCTGCATGCGTTCTGTCACTCCCTCCCTCTCTCGCTCGACCTTTTTGCTTGCGCGGGGGGGCGAGTCGGTGTACTAGTGTACCTCCGGCCGGGTTTTGGGGACTGGGCTCCTTGCTGGGGCTTGAGGGTTACTGCCTGGATAGCGGCGAGGCATACTACCGTGTTCAGTGGACAAAATGCGTGCCTGTTGGTTGCTCTCCAGGAGGTGAGGGCACTGATGTGATAATATATTTTTTTCAAATGTTCTCACGATCGACCGGCAAACTCCCAATGATTGTTTGGTAGCTCACAATCGACGGGTTGGCAACCCCTGCTCTATAGCATTTTCATTTTATGATTTAAGTTACTTTAGCAAGAGAGATGTGTTTTTGCTCACCAAGGAATATACAAACACAACACAATTTTAGAGATGTACTTACTGTTTGGTAGTGACATATCTTTACAGCTCAATGAAATCATCCTGCAGGGCTAAAGAAAATCTTGGAGGTGGCTGCAACAGTGCCTGAGTTCTCAGACGGGCCTCCACTAACTGACAATTCCCACATGAGCTGCTCTGTCTTGCTAAACAAGCTCTATGACGATCTCAAGAGTGACAAAGAGAGGGAGAACTTCAGCAAGCTATGTGAAGATTATGTTCAGTGAGTTGGTCATGCAGGTTTCTCAGAATATTATTATGTTTGTTTATTTATATATATATTAAATGTATATTGTAACTGCTTACAAATGTATTTGTATTCATATCTGCTGCAGGCAACACTTTAGCCGATTGGGCCTCGATGCCAAGCTGCGAGCCATCCAGACCGTATCTGTGCTTCTCCAAGGACCGAGTGATGTTGGCAATCGAACACTGGAGATGTCAGGAATGATGGATGCAGTGATTTCCCTGTGCGCCTCCGACGATGTAACGCACCAGCAGGTAGCAGTGGAGACTCTTATTCATGCAGCAGGCAAAGCTAAGAGAGCCTCCTTCATCACAGCCAACGGCGTGGCACTTCTCAAGGACCTCTACAAGAAGAGTGAGAATGATAGGATACGCGTGAGAGCTCTGGTGGTAAATCAAGTGCCAAAGCACACAGTTGGTGATGTGAACTTGTATAAATATAGACAAAACTAACAATGTTCTCTGGCTTTTGCTTAGGGTTTGTGCAAGCTTGGATCGGCAGGAGGGACCGATTTCAGCATGAAGCAGTTTGCCGAAGGATCGACTCTAAAGCTGTCCAAACAGTGCAGGAAGTATGTGTGACTGCTGAATTTTGAAATTGAGTATAGTTTATGTAAGTGCAAAAAACCCCAACAAAAACGACTTAACTGGTGGTGTCTTGGAAACTTCTTTATTACTGTAGGTGGCTTTGTAATGAGTCTCTGCCCGCGACATCCCGCCGGTGGTCCGTGGAAGGTCTCGCCTACCTCACTTTTGACGCAGATGTGAAAGAGGACTTAGTAGAAGACAAGAATGCTCTCCAGGCCATGTTTGAACTTGCAAAGGTTGGATTTGTTATATGTTTTGTTGCATGAATACATAAGTACATTTCATAATAATTGACATGTAAAACTACCATGAGTAGTCACATATGGATTAGTGAAGGGGAAGATTTGCCGGTTCGCATCGAGCCACGGACATGCACGCGTGTAATGTGGATGTATTGCCAGAGCAACATAAAATCTCTGCGATTTTGGGGGGGGAAATTCAAGGTGTTTCGGATTTTACCGCGTTGTATTGATTGGATTCAATTGGGTTTTGATGTATTTTAACAAAACATAAATAATTACCCAAATTGCATTTTATAACTTCCATTTAGTCAACGCAAAGGATTGTGTGTAGGACCGTGTATGTAACAACATACAACAACAAGGCAAGCATCGCTACAGCCACTGCATTCACCTCCACACTTCAAATCCAGGGTTTGGAAACACTTTGGGTTTTACAAGAAAAGGGAACAGATTTATAAAACAAACGCGATTTGCAAAATGTGCCAGACAACTGGCTATTAACTCGACTCACATCTAATGATAATGGTAATGGTTTCATTTATTTGAACATGCATACAAGTTACAATGGAATACATCACATATTAAAATTCACAGTTCCACATGTCCAAAAGGACGAGGAAGAAGCAATGCTTATTTAATCCTACCACCCCATCTGTTTTACATCAATTACAATACATTTGTTCACTTCCTGTATTCCAAATACACTCTCTTCTAGTTGAATACATCAAAAATTGTTGAGATAATGTAAGAATGTGATAAATAGTAGAAAAAATAGTAGGCAAGTTTCAAATTTAGTCAAATTTCTTGTCACCGTAATTATTTGATTTGACAATCCTAATAAATAATATGAAATAGACTTAAGAAAACATAGTTTGATAATAGGTGAGTAATGACAATGAACTCGTAAAAAAGGAAGAGTAAGTAATAAGTGTGGTAGTGATTAGACACAGCATTGGCAAATGAAATAGAACAGAACATAGTTGGATAATGGGTGAGTACTGTCCTACCTGAAAAACAGTTAATACTGTTAGGCGTTCAAATACTGCCCTAATGGCACCGAATTGGTTTTATTGCACACTAGCACTTAAATGGTATAATTGTTTACAATTTTATACTTCTCACCACATTGGAAGGCCTCTTGAGGAAAGGTCCAATTATTTCTGTGTGAAGCCAAATATATATATACCGGTACAGTATATAATAGCTTTTTGTTCATAATCACATTCAAATTACAACTTTGAATTGCTTAATTTATTTTTAATCAATGCAAAGCAAAATCTACAAAAAAATGCATTTTTAAGCTAGGCATATTTGATTCGTGATGCATCATGATCAGGAGGTAAATCGTATCAAATCGAATCGCCGATCAATGAAGATATATCTCAAATGCATCAGATTGTTGCTAGCGAATCCAGAGATTCCTCTCCCTAACGTGGATATTGTTACTGCTTCTTGTAGTCTGAGGACAAAACAGTGCTCTTTGCTGTTGGCTCCACCCTGGTGAACTGTACCAACAGCTATGAGGTGGAGAAGCCTGACCCTCAGATGGTTGAGCTGGCCAAGTATGCAAAGCAGCATGTGCCGGAGGAGCACCCTAAGGTAATGCTCCCTTTTTTTGTTTTTTTTAAGTGGCCAACTGACAATGTTCCTCATATACCTTACAGGGGAACTAAATCATAATGCAGTGGTTTCTGTCATGAACAGACATGGGGACAGAAATGTTTGAGGCGTATTTAAAGTGCTCCCTTTCTCTCATGCCCCCCCCAGAAAATGGATGGATGGATGTGTTAAAGTATATCATGTTTTTTTCTGTTAAACAAAGCAATAGTTATTGTGAAACTGTTTTGTTTGATATATCAGGATGCACCTTCGTATGTGGAGAAGAGGCTGATAAAGTTGCTGGAGGCTGGAGTGGTTTCTGCATTAGTGTGTATGGTCAAACATGAGAGTCCTGCTCTCACAGATGCTTGTCGAGAGTGTATTGCCAGGTAAGAAGCTACTAGGAAGTTTTTTTTTTTCCCTTGTACAACCTAATCTCTACTTTTTCATCTTTTATGGTAGGGTGTTTTTGGCTTTAGTGGAGCGACAGGAGGACAGAGGCACAGTAGTGGCACAGGGTGGAGGAAAGGTAGATCTCCTGTTTTGGCCCACATTGTAATATTTCAGCCTGTATTGATTGTTTTCCTTTACAGGCTCTCATTCCTCTGGCATCTGATAACACTGATGTTGGAAAAGTTAAAGCAGCACAAGCTCTGTCCAAAATTACTATCACCTCCAATCCAGAGATCGCCTTCCCAGGAGAAAGGGTGACCACACACATTTATAATATTATAATCCAATATAATTCCTTGGTTTAACGTCATCTTGTGTTGTTATTTTCAGATTTATGAGGTGGTGCGCCCCCTTGTCAGTCTTTTAAATCTTCATTGCACCCTGCTGCAGAACTTTGAGGCACTGATGGCTTTGACCAACCTGGCTGGAATCAGTGAAAGACTCAGGTTGGCCACTAGGGGGTAGTCTCTCCAAAGAAAGTGACATGAAACGTTTTCAATCGGTCTGAAATAGTATCTTGCCAGTTAGCAGGTTTGAGTAGCTCACTAAAGGGCCAAAGAATATTTCAGCCTATGCCAGCTGACTTTTGGTGAGAGACAGGGTACTTCACACCTCTTGGCTGTTTTCATTTTGTAAAAGATGCTTGTTTGGAAGCCTCTTTATTAAATAACACCTTTTTTATTGTAAGAATCTTGTAAGAATAGTATACTTCATACAAACTCGTATTAGTAGTTTAAAGTTAACGTTTTGTTTCACAGACAGAAGATCATAAAGGAGAAAGCTGTACCAAAAATTGAAGGCTACATGTTTGAGGATCACGACCTGGTCAGAGCGTCTGCCACTGAGTGCATGTGTAACCTTATTCTGAGCACAGAGGTTAGGCATACTATAGCAGTAATTCTGTAACCGCAATGTTGTGTAAAGTTGAATTGTTTGCACTTGATGTGTTATTAGGTGCAGAAGCTGTACCTCGCCACTGGCAATGATCGTCTCAAACTGCTTGTGCTTTACTGCGGCGAAGAAGACGAAAGGCTGAGAAAAGCCGCTGCAGGAACACTGGCCATGCTGACTGCTGAGCAGCCTAGTGTTTGTTCCCGCATCCCTGAAATGGTGAGCTGATCACCATTCCTCAGCGCTTTCATTATGTTGCACACAACTTTGTTACAGACAATTCACATGATCCCTCTTTTTCACAGACGACACACTGGTTGGAGATCCTGCAGGCACTCCTACTCAGTGAAATATCTGACTTGCAACATCGTGCAGTTGTCATTGTTCATAACATGATGCAGGCGGAGAAGGGTCTCGCTGACACACTCATTGAGAGTGAAGTCCTGGAAATTCTTTCAGTCTTGGCAAAGCGGGGAGAGGGCACACCACAGCCGGTCTCAAAGATCGCTCAGAACTGCTTGAATAAGGCGATGGAGTACGGCATCATTATGAGTAGAGACGGAAAGGAATAGCGAGGAGGAATGAAATCATGAAACACATCCAGTGTGTGAATGTGTGCTATCATGGCAGTATACCTGAACACTGAAGACATTTCAACTTTTTTTTGTCTGGATTTCATCTTGAAATTGAAAGGACCAAAAGCTGCGGAAATTTTAAAAATGAATAAAGACAGTGATTAGATGATAAACAAAACTGAAAATTGTTAAATGAATGTATTTATCCCAATAATGTATGACTGTGTGTAATGTATATAAATGCACAAGTAAACATATTCCATATTTTCTACTTTGAAATACTGTACTGTGCTCTGCTTTTACTGGACACATGCTTTAGTTGATTTATTTAGTTTGGTCCCAAATATTTTATATAAATGCTGTACTAGGTGATTACTCTTTGATTGCTTTGCTACATTCCCACTTTCTGTGTTTTTGGTACACAATGAAAAATAAAGTGCGGTGAAGCAAACGTGATGAAACCACCTCGAGTGTTTGCTATCTCAATGCGACCACATGGTCTTACGCATGCGCAATACGATTTCACTTCGCATTTCAAATTTGCGGGTAACTGCGTTGCCGTGCCAATGCCATGCGCTGGTTCGGTTTCGGCTTTAACGCTTTTGGACAGCTACATGTGTGTGAGAGTGTCACTAACAGCGAAGTTGGGAAGGTAGTCAAAGTGATCAATCCAACAGAGCTGAAATGTCATCTGAACGGAAGCTGCTGCAGACAAACAAGTGGAGTCCGAGCAAGCTGGAGTAGGCGGGCGTCCCTGCACTCGAATGGTGAGTCAACAGATAAATGTGTCACGTGTAAATATACCGACTGTAATGTCGGAAAGTCACGGATTAACGTTGGTTTTGGG